>NW_010338508.1:0-696 GCF_000700745.2 Antrostomus carolinensis
CCGGCGCTGCTGACGTTGTAGGGGCTGTAGTAGCCTTTGCTGGACTGGGAAGAAGCTTCCAGCAGCCTCAGACCGGTCCCATCCTCGATCATACTTCGGTCCATGGCGTCCTTGTAGGAGATCTTGAGCTTGGTTTTAGGGCAGGTGAGATATTTGGAGTAGGTGTTGACGTCCCGCAGCTTCTGGGCCGTGCGGGTGTCGATGGTGCCTTTCTGCAGCGCCTCGTCCAAGGAGACGCGGCCCTGGACGTCGGGTTCGATCAGACCCCCCGTCAGGTACTGCACCTCCAGGAAGCGCTGCCCGGCCTCGTAGTAGAGCCAACCCTTCTTCAGAGCCTGGGCAGCCGACATCTTCGTCTTGGTCCGCGGGTCCTCGAAGCCGTAGAAGGCTTTCTGCGCCAGGTTGATGCGGTCCACCATGATTTTATCCACCAAGCCTTTGTTCACCGCCTCGGCGACCGAGCACTTCTCCCCGGTGTTGGGGTCGATGATGCCACCGGTACAAGCTTGGGCTTCCAGGAGCCTCTGCCCCGTGATGTTGTCCACGAGGTTACGGCGCATGGCTTCCGTGATGGACACCTTCTCCAGCGTGTCCGTGTCCAGGATGCCCGCCACCGGTCCGGTCTCTTCGGTTGGGTCACTCCACATGGAGATCTGCGTTCGTGTTGGGGCCGGGCTGATGGTGCAGGAGGAGGAT
>NW_010338508.1:724-3025 GCF_000700745.2 Antrostomus carolinensis
GAGCCCACGGAGGATGATCGTGACCGGAATCCGCTCATGTTGCCGGAGAGCATGTCGGCGAACTCGGTGATGGAGAGGGTGCCCGAGCGGTACTGGTCCAGCGCCGACTGGTCGATCAGGCCCTTGCCGATGGCGTCGTCGATGTCGTACTGACGCCCCGAGCGCCTGTCGATGATCATGGACTTGACCACACCGTCGGAGGAGGAGGTGGTGATCTCCTCCCACTCGCACTCCTGCTCCGACAGCTCCAGGTAGGTCTGGTGGTCGATGAGACCTTTGCGATAAGCTTCGTACACGGACATCTCCTTGCCCGTCTCCGGGTCGACGATCACCACCCGGCGCTTGCGGACGGAGGACTTGGAGGAGGTCTTCCTCTCCCGCTTCTTCTCCTTCAGGGGCAGGAGGCAGAGGCCGGTCTCTGGGTCGGTGACGCAGCGCTCCATCAGCTGCAGGTAGGTGAGGTTCTCCTCGGTGTTGGGGTCGAAGAAGCCCTTGGTGTCATCGCTGGGATCCAGCAGGATCTCGTTCATCTCCTCATCGAAGAGGCCCCTCTTGTAGGCGACCTCCACGGGGAGGCGGTGGCTCTCCTCGGGATCGATGATGCCCCCGGTTGCAATCTGGGCCTCCAGCAAGCGGATCCCGTGGTCCTTCAGGATCAGACCTTTCTTCATGGCCTGGAAGAGGGAGATGAGTTTTCCAGAGTAGGGGTCCCGGTAGCCGGTGACCGCCCGCTCAGCAGAGAGCAGCTTGTCCTTGAACTCGGGGCCCACGATGCCCATCCTCACGGCTTCCTCCACCGTCAGCTTCAGGCCCTTGATGGGGTCGATCACGTAGCCCGTGGCTGCCTGTGCCTCCAGGAGCTCAAAGGCGGTGCCTGGCCTGATGATACCCTTCTTCATGGCCTGGTAGACGGAGAGCCTCTCCTTCGTGGAGTCCACAAAGACACCAGCGATGCAACTGGTGCCTTCCAGGAACTTCTTCAGGTTCTTAGAGACCTCCTCGATGTAGGTGAGACCCTCTTGAAGGCGTTGAGCAGTGGCTTCATCCATCACCTGTGAACGGACCCGCTCCTCCACGGGGATCTGCTTCCTCAGCCCGCGGAAGGTGAGCTTCCTCGTGTCGCAGAGGGGGAGCAGGAGGAGCCCGCTGTTCTCATCCTTCCGGCACCTCTTCAGGAGCTGCGTGTAGCTCAGCTTCTCCTCCGTGGAGGGGTCCACGTAGCTTCTCACCTCGCTGGGCTCGGACAGCGTGTCGTACGTCTCCTTGTTGATGAAGCCGCGTTGATAGGCCACCTCCACGGGTAGGTGGAAGCCCAGGCGTGGGTCGATGACACCACCGGTGGCTATCTGGGCATCCAGGAGCTTGAGGGCTTCTTCGCTGGGAATGAGATCTTTCTTCATGGCCTGGAAGATGGAAATCTTCTGCTCGCTGTAGGGGTCCCTGTAACCGGTGACGGCTCTCTCCGCAGACAGGAGCCGGTCGTGGATTTCAGGTCCCACCACACCTTTCCTGACCGCTTCGTCCACGGTCAGCATCTCGTTCTTCACGGGGTCGATCATGAAACCGGTGGCAGCTTGGGCCTCCAGGAGGGAACGGGCCACCTCGGAGTTGATCAGCCCCTTCTTCAGCGCCTGGTAGATGCTGAGCTTCTGCTTGGATGAGGGGATGTAGATGCCGGCCACGCAGCCCGACCCATAGAGGTACTTCCAGACGGTCTCCACATCCAGGAGCTCCCGGAAGGTTTTGGAACCTTGCTTCAGCAGGTTGTAGATGTCTTGGGAGATGATCTTGGCTTCGTAGAGGTCCTCGGCTGTGATGCGACGCCGGACGTAGTCATAGGAGGTGAGGTTCTGCTGGCGGATGATCTCAGTCTTCTCGATGATCTCGATGATGATGATGATCATACGCTCCTTGGACACACGGCCCGACTGGAACTCTTCCATGAGGTGCTTCCGCTGCTCCTCGGGCAGCAGGTCCGAGTGCATGATCTCCCACAGCGACATGGAGGAGCCGGCCCTGCTGCCCACGGGGATCTCCACCTGCGTCTCCTCAAACACCTTCCGCGTCTCGGCCTCTGTGTACACCTGGGTGGTCTCCACCACCGTGGGCTTCTCAGCCTCCCGCAGAGGCAGCAGGTACAGGCCCGTCTCGGGGTCCTCGATGCACTTCTCCTTCAGCTGCAGGTAGGTGAGGTTCTCGTGGGTGTTGGGGTCGAAGAAGCCCTTGGTGTCGTCGCTGGGGTCAGAGAGGGTTCGGTTCATCTCCTCGTCGAAGTAGCCGCGCCGGTAGGCCACCTCCACG
>NW_010338508.1:3148-3431 GCF_000700745.2 Antrostomus carolinensis
AGAAGGTGTCTTTGTAGCCGGTGACGGCCTTCTCGGCGGACAGCAGCTTCTCGTGCAGCTCAGGCCCGACGACGCCAGCCTTCACCGCCTCGTTGACGTAGAGTTTTCGGTTCTTCACAGGGTCGATCAAGAAGCCGGTGGCTGCTTGAGCTTCCAGGAGGACCACGGCGGTGCTGGGTCTCAGTAGGTTCCTCTTCATGGCCTCGTAGATGTTCAGCTTCTCTTTGGTTGCCTCCACGTAGACGCCGGCGATGCAGTCGCTGCCGTGCAGGTACCTCCTCAC
>NW_010338509.1:0-664 GCF_000700745.2 Antrostomus carolinensis
ACTGGCCAAGCAGTTCTGCAGAGCTGGCACACACAGGCATGGTGCCCACCCCACGGTGGGGCATGGCAGCTTGGGCTGGAGCCTTGCTGCATCCCAGGCTCCTCTGAGATGCTTCTGTGCCCTGGGGCTGGGGGGACAGCAAGGGGAAACTGAGGCAGCCCCAGAGAGTCCCACCGGAGGGGGGAGACGGCCATGTGAGGCAGCCCCAGAGAGTCCCACAGGAGGGAGGAGATGGCAATGGGAGGTTTTAGGTCCCGTTTGGTCCCTGAGCAGGGCTGGCAGGGGCTCTGGAGGGAAGGGGCACTTGGCATTAAACATGTGCATGGTGCTGCAAAGGGACTAAAATTAGGCACTGAGATAAACACCCAGAGGTGCTGAGCCTCCAGGGACACTGTCAGAACAGCCACCCCACCGGGGTGCCATTGCCATCGCCAAGCACCACCAGCCGCAAAAGCATGTCCACACTGCCCCTCTGCAGCTCCGGTCTGGATGGGAAGGGGCCGTGCAGGGCCACAGTGCACAGGCAGCTCCTGCCCCCTTCCCTGCCCCCAAATCCAGGCGGGTGCAGGCTGTTCCCTGGGCAGAGGGAAGGTTCCAAGGTGGTTTGATTGCTGAGTGCAGGTGGAGACGAGTGGAGCAAGACTCAGCACTGGGACACCAAGAC
>NW_010338510.1:0-10540 GCF_000700745.2 Antrostomus carolinensis
TTCCAACCCCCACCATTCTGTTATTCTGTGAAACTTCTATCAGCCTGAGGTGTGAGGTTTACAGCATTGCTGCTGGTTTGGGTAAGTGGCTGTGTGCACACTCTGAACCTGCACCAAAGGGAAGTTAGCTTCTTTCACTTGCACTCAGTACTAACGTAGTCTGCATTGGCAGCCTGGTGAGAGAACGTGTGTGGGAGTCACCAGGCAGTAGAAACGGGGCCGTATGTGAATCTGTGCTGTAAGCTCAGCTCAAGGCAAATTGCACAGGAGGCTTTGCTCTGAACAAAGTCATTGTTGAAACCAGAGTGGGGAAAGGGGAGGATAACCCCCAAAGCAGAAGTGCTTGTTGGCGGTGGGAATGGTGAGGCTCACTTCTGGCCCTTCCCAGGCTGTCTTTCTGGATTTTCCAACACTGCTGTAGCTCTGTGCTCGTAATCTGAAGGCTCGTGACTTGCTGATTTCCACTGTGGCATCAGCCCTTGCTTGTTCTCTGAGTAAGCAGCTGCCTCAACTGGCAATTTAGCCACGGCACATGGTAATTAAGGGGCAGGGAAGAGCAGGGTGTGCTGCCTGCGTGGACTTTCCCAGGCTGTCTTTCTGGATTTTCCAACACTGCTGTAGCTCTGTGCTCGTAATCTGAAGGCTCGTGACTTGCTGATTTCCACTGTGGCATCAGCCCTTGCTTGTTCTCTGAGTAAGCAGCTGCCTCAACTGGCAATTTAGCCACGGCACATGGTAATTAAGGGGCAGGGAAGAGCAGGGTGTGCTGCCTGCGTGGACTCCTCTGGTGCAGCACGTGTTTGTAATGCTGAGGAGCACTTGCTGGGGATCCTTGCTGCTTTGCTGTTCCAATGCTCCTGTATTGGGCTAGTTTCTAGGAAGTGATCTGTCAAGAGCACAGTACCTGCTGTTTCAGGACTTGTGTAGGTAGGGCTGGCTGGCATGTCTCTAAGCCAGGTTGCACATCCTGGCTTTCTCAAATTTCCTCTGTGGCCTGGCCAGATGGTTGGTAACGAAGTGCTTATGACTGTGCTCTCAGAAGGAAGCGATGACTGGATCCAAACCTTGCTTCTCAAACCTTCCACTTACTTCTGCTTATGATTAATGCTTCGATGTCCCCTGGCATGAGTGTTTTTCACACTGAAGTTTCCAGTCTAATAGCTGCCTCTGTCTGTTTTCAGTCTTTGTGCTGGTCAGCCAGGTTCCTAGTTCGTACATCAACCACACATCAGGGTTTCTCTGCTAAGGGCTGTGGGTCAGCCTCTGCCCAGGGGCTATTCTTGCTCACTCCTCTAGGCTCTGCTCCAGATTCTCAGGTGGTTACTGGTGTCTCTGTGGCCTGACTGATGTTCTAACCAAGGAGCTATGTAATTGCTGTGTCTATAGTGGGTTTAGCACCCCTGCTACATTCCTAGCAGGAAGGGACTTATTCTACTTGCGCGAATTAAATTTGCCCTTAATGTCCCTGGTATTTCCACAGCAGGGCAGTATGTCAGCAGACTTGCTTAAAGATGAAATTAGCTGTACTCTGTGGTGGAGGAAGCTGGTGGTGTTTGATGCAAATACCACAGAGCCCATGAGGAAAGGGAATAAGCTGTCACTGATTGACTGCACAATGTGTTAACAGCTTTAAGTATCTTGCTTTTTTTAAAAAAAATCACCTCTACAAGTGACATGGTGTAGACTGTGCTCAAAACCCCAGCTCTCACATTGGATACATGATCTCCACCCCGCAGCCCCAAGTGGTTTTGTCTTCCTAGTCAGTGTGGCATTTTGGTTTTTATTGTGTTTTAACTCCTGCCTACATCTAGCCTTGTTGACATTTGTGTTCATTTCCTTGGTGCCAAGAGAGCTCATGGCTTTCTCCTCTCCTCTAATCAGTGCTGCGATAGCTTCCTGGAGCTGGGAGTGAGATTTATCTCTTTAATAAGAATCATCAGGATCCCACTGTGGAATGATTCTACCAGTTTATGATTACAGATTGTTTTCCCCAAACTGTTTGGGTAGGGTTTGTAGCAAAAGGAGGATGCTGGAAAACAGAACTGGGCTGTACTTTCCTGTTGTGGGGATTTAATCTCCTACGTGGACTATTTTTCTGTGAGATTTTGTTCTTCAAAAGTAATCTTCAGCAACCAAGGCATCTGATGATGGTTCCCTCGGAGCTCAGTACAGTCTGACTGTGAAGGGAAGGCTCAGAGACAGAGTAGGCAAAGGCTCCACATCTTAAGAGCTGGTTTTTGCAGTCCTCAGAAGATACCAGGCAAGGGGAGCAGGAGCCTACACACTTGACCTTTCCTTGGTCATAGGTGATGTGGAAGCACAGACCATGTTCTGTAGCTGCTCGCTGCTCTTGGCCAGCTGCCTGTGTCCTCCCTGATACCGGGGAGATTGCCATCATGTCATCTGCCTGGGGTGGGGTGTTCTCAAACAGGTGAGGTGGGAAAGGCCACAGGACTCTCTAACACCATGGGGAGATGTTTGGTTTCTTGCAGTGCAAACTGAGGTTTTTCCTCCTGCCCCTGTGGGACTGGCTGGACTCTCTCTGCAGCTGTGAGAAAACACACTTCCTCTTTGACTCCTCTTTTTTCCCCACCTGTATGGCTAGATAAGAGCTGCTTCTCCAAGGCTTGGACATGCAAGTCTGCGAGGGATACCTGTGGAAGTGGCCTTCACCAAAAGTTACAGCAATAAAATGTTGGGCTCCCTCTTGGACAAAATCCATCTTCTGTCCCAGCACGTGTGATGCATCTACCCGGCATGCTTTCTCTTTGTGTTGGGTTTGCCTTGTGAGTCAAAGGTGCTTCTGCTTTCTCTTGCAGGTGAAGGTCCAGAATATGGGGCCAGTGGGGAGGATGCCCTGAGTAGGATCCAAAGGCTGATGGCAGAAGGTGGCATGACAGCCGTGGTCCAGCGGGAGCAGAGCACCACCATGGCGTCCATGGGTGGCTTTGGCAACAACATCATCGTGAGCCACCGGATCCACCGCAGCTCTCAGACTGGTGCAGAGTCCACTGGAGTTGAGGGTACATCAGCACAGCAGTCCACCTCGCAGCAGCTGGCAGCTGAGCTGGAGGGACGGATCGTTTCAGAGTCTATGCAGCTGTCGGAGCACGGCCTGAGCCCGCGGACAGCCCCTAGCAGGAGTGAAGGACAAAGCGCTGGTGATGTGGACCTGCCGGAGCAGGCCCAGTCCTCCATGGACACTGAGGGACCAATTGAATACAGTGACCTAACTAATAATAACCACCTTCCTGACAGTACCAACTTCTATAGTAATGACAGCACCAGTGGGGAGTCGCGGAACAGGTAGAGATTGAGTTGTGTGTTGGTGCTACCCTTGTACTGCTCAGCAGAGACCTGTACCTCACAGCTGGCCAGGAGCTGGAAGAGTAGGGACGTGTGACTCTGACAGGATGCTGGTGGTTCAGAGGGGCTTCTCTGTGCTGGGTGAGTGGGAAGGGATAAGGACTGCAAGGGAAACCATGGGGAAGAAAACATACTCAACTTCCAACATTCCCACTGCCGAGGAGTTAACAGGAATATGAACCACACTGGCTGCTCATCATGCAGATTTTGAAGCCCCATGGGATCCCCTGAGCTCAGCCCTAACCCTGCAGTTCGGTCAGTGTCATCCTTTGTAAAGCTTCTTTCCTTTCCTCTTTCCTGCCCTTTTACGCCTGGAGGTTGATCAGTAGATGGAAGAAAGGGAAGGGAGCCCTCAGCATCCTTCTGGAGACAGGCAGTCCTACTGGGCAAACCTGGGTGTGATGCTCCAGCTCCATTGCTGGAGTGGAGGAGTCTTCCAGGCCATGGCACAGCACTGCTTCCCCCCTCAGAGCGTGGTGTTCTGAGACCCGTCCTGCCTGCGCTGTGGTCTTTGGTGGGAAGAACTGGGCTTTGCCCAAACCTGCATGGCTCAGGATCTGCTCACAGGTGGGGATCTTTCCTTTTTAGAGAGTTAGTTTAGTACTTGGCAGGAACCTAAGCAGAGCCGCTGTATAGGTGGGTAGAGGGACAGGGGCTACTGCTCTCTAGTCAGGATGCAGTTCACAGGAGGATGTTCTAAGCTGTGCCAATATTAACGTGAACAAGCCATCCCAGTGGTTTCATTGTGCCAGGACTGAGCTGCACCTCCTTGGCAGGGGGCAGGAAATGTCTTTCAGCTCCAGGCCAGGGTGTGAGGTATGGGTCTGTGATGTAAGGTGTTGCATGTGAAATCTTGACCTTGTACATGTAGTTTCTAGTGGAGAAATCTAAGGCTCTGATATTTTGTTTTTAGTCTCAAATGTGATTTTCCTTTTCGTTTGTAACTCTCCATCCCTAGCAGGCTTGTGGAGGAAGGACGGGGAGAGTGTGAGTGCTAACGAGGGAAACACCAAAGATCCATGTCATTAAAATATGACAAACCCTTGCTTGACCTGCTGTCTTAATTTGTGTGATGGTTGTCTTTGTTTTCAGCCTTGGGATAGGTACATCCAGCTCAGAAGCTCAAGGTAGCTTACAAATGTCAGATGATGACCACCCCCTTCCCAGGAGGAAAGCAAGCTCAGCCTTTGACTTGAAAGGCCAAAACTGAGAAACTGGGGAGGAGCATTTGGGATTCTTGATTGCAAATCACCTCTTAAACCAGTCTGGAGATGAGCAGGCACTTCTGCCTTTCCCATCATTCAAGTCCTGCAGTAGGGAGGGAAGAGAAGCGTTTCTCCTGTCCCGCTTAAAAAGGTATGTAGAGATGGATCACTGTCCCTCTTGGGCAAGCAGAGTGGTCTGTCTTGCTGACCTGTGAGAGCAGAAAAGGGGTGCAGTATCTGGCTGTTCTGGCTGAAGGAATGCACGCCCCAGTGTCGGCACTCTGCGGTGAGGGATGCTTCCCCCGCTGTCTGAGCACCTGCCGGCAGCTGCTGCGCTCCTGCCCGGCTCCTCTAGACTCTGCGCTGCACAGACGTTACAATAAATAAGGCTGTCATTAGGCAGCACTCAAGCTCCCAGTCAGAAGAGTCTGTTAAGAGAACATTAAGCAAATCTTCTCTTAAATCACAGCCTGGAAATGAACCTTAAATCAAATCAGCTGCTGCCAGGCCTCATTGCAGAGTGTTAATGAGGCTCTAAAACCTGCCCTGAGCCAACCACATCCCTGATCTGACAGGAGAGCAGCCTGAAAAACAGGATTCCCTTGTGTGATGAAGAAGGTTTCATGCATCCCTGTGTTGCCTCAGTGTGGGGTGGCCTGAGGATGTGCTGGCACTTGGGAACCAGAGGAGCCAAGTCTCAGCTGAAGACCTGGGCAGACAGAGCGGTGCGGGTCTTGGCAGAGCTATTTACTGCTCTGCTTGAAAACAAAGAACAGACCTTGGAAAAAAACCTGCTGCTGGTTCAGCTCAGCCTGGCATCTCCTCTTCCCTCTCCCTGCATGATTCCTGGAAGAGTCTTGAGGCCACGCTTGGTAGATGTGTTGCAGAGCATTTACAGATGTTCATTTCCATAGCCAGAGACAAGCTACCTACAGAAAAATTTCCATTGTGGTTGGAGAAAGGTCTTCTGGGATGCCTCACTCTAGTGTTGGCAGATCCTCAAAGACCTGGCATGCACCATTGCTAGGCACTTTGGCCAGGCTGCTGTGCAGAGGCCTGACGCCTGCTCTGCTGAGGACTTCCCCTTGGTCCAGACCTGCCCCCGTTGGAGATGGTGGCAGAGCCGGGTAGTGGTCTCCAGTGGGAGCAGGAGCAAGCCACAGCTGCTGTCTTTGACATCAACTCAGGACATCTCTGAAGCTCCAAAGCAGCGTTTCATTCGAGGCTAGTAGGGGAAACTCTTCCAGAAGAGGTAAGGATGGAGGCTTGATCAGAGCAGGCAGCTTTCACGTTTCTCCTGACCTGCTTTGTAGCTCTGGTACAGAGCTGCAGCGTGTTCCTGTGTTCATGCAGGCTTTAAGCAGGAACAGTGGGTGTGGGTGGGCTTGATCTTCAGATTCTGCCTTGGACATGCTTTGTAGGTGACCTACTGTGGCCACACAACTAAGCAGATGCTCTCAGTGGTGGTGGGCTTCTATGTAGAGAGATTAATGTTTTTTTTCTTTTTTCTTTTTTTTTTAAGTTTCAGACCTAGAATCTGCCAAGCTCAGTTTCTGTCCCTACATGAGACCTGACGGAGGGAGGTGGGTGGGAAGAGGTGGGACGGGAGGGAAAATTGAGTACACTTACACCATCGGCTCACTTTCCTCCCCTGCTAATGCAATTTATTCCTTACACCTTCTGTGCAAAGATATTGGTGTGCAAGATCTTTGTGGATCAAAACTTCCTCTCTGCCTTAGACCGCCCTGTTCTGGCCCAGCACTCTTCCTTGGTTGGCTTGGGCAGGGCTGAGCTGACCTGTACCCTTGAGCAACGTCCATGAATCCTCACGATGACTGGAGGCATGGAGACCTGTGCAGAACAGGAGGTGGTGGGATGGCCCATGTCCAGGGCAAGCGCAGCAGCAGCAGCAGCACGGGGCTCCTGCCCCAGCCCTCGCAGCTTACCTGCTCGCTGCAGGGTGATAATGCAGGGCTGAGGCAAATGCCCTGCCAGGAGCAATGTGGAAATTCAACAAGAGCTGCCTGAGGAAACCAAACTAGAGCCGTGCATGCTTGCTGGCCCAATTTAGGAGGCAAAATGAGAGCTTTGCTGCTTAGAAGCAGGAAATAATCTTAAAAACCAAAAGCTTTTCTCAGCCTTAGCCTGTCAGGAGCATTTAAATGTACTAATAAAATTCCGGGGAAAGGAGAAATGCAGTGCAGAGATTTTTTTATTTAGCTTTCAAAAGGCTTTTGATAAAGTCCCTCACAAGAGGCTGTTAAAGAAACAGTCAACTCAAGGGTTGAGGGGTAAAGTCCTCCTGGAGATGGAAGCTGTAACAACCCATTCTTGATGCAGAAAGAGGTTAATAGTGGGTTGGTCAGGTTCGGTAGGAGCCAGTGTTCTGAAAGCTCTAATGAGCTGGAAGAGGAGAGGAGCAGCTGAAGACACAAGATTATTTAGGTTAGCTAGGAAGAGAGAAGGTGCCAGAAGCCTGGGGCAGCAGGAGGAGGTAATGGCTGGAGCTGCTGTGCTGGAAGCAGGTGTTTGTATGAATCTTTCCCAGCACGAACCTGCACAGGCGCCGCTGCAGCCGCTGAGTCCTCCAGCACCCCTGGGCCTGGGACAGACCCGCTGGTGAGCAGTGCCCGGTGGGGAGACCTGGCATCCCACCATGGATTACCAAAGCCCTGGCAGGTGGTACAGCAAAGCCGTGAGACCCAGTTGTCCCTTCATTGCCTGCTCTCCTTGCTGGCCTGTTGCTCCATCTCACGCACCTCCTCTTGACTCCTGCTGGAAGTCCCACCCCATACCAAGGTGGCTGGCGTGGGGTGACCATGCAGCTGGGTGGTGCTAGGACCCCAACTCTGCATGACAGCCAGGAGCTGTGCTGGGCGGGATGGGGAGGGCAGGGACCAGGTCACAGTGGGGTGTACGGGGACTCTCTCCCCCTACATTACTGGTGCCAAAGCCGAGCCCCATAGCCAGCCCCTCCACCCGCTGCTCGGGCTGCTGGCCGGGGAGCAGCTGCCCTCTCTGCTCAGTCCCAATCTGTCAGAGAAGCTGTTCCCCGACAGAAAAAGGCAAATTAATTAAAGCGTCTGCAGCATGTAAAGCCATCCCGCCTCTAATTGGGATCTTGGTGTGCAGCACGTAAATGTCACGCCGCTGCTGCCTCTGCGTGGCGGGGGCCGGGGGGGGCACGGCAGCGTTTCATTTTCCACTGACCCAAACCAGCCAATTAATGTCGGTGCCCCTTTCTCCTCGCCCCGGGGAGCAGAACCCTCTCTCCTCCCTGCCCGGCTGCCGCTGTGGCTCTCACCACGGTGATGGGCAGGGGGTTTGTCACAGCCCACTCGGTGCACTCCGGCAAGCATGGGGATTTGTTTCTCCACAGCGTCTCGAACAGAAGCGCCTCTCATCTGTTCTTGGTCAGCTCCCTGGGCTCCTCTTTGTTTTGCCTTTCAAGCAGTTGTTGCTGGTGCGCAGCACTGGTGGATCTAGTGAGGATGAAGCTGTCCTTCCCAGGACACCAGCACCAGGCATCAGCTCCATCCCAGCCAGGAGCTGGTGTCTGGAGGGAGCACCCTGAAGCTTCTTTTCCACCTCCCATCTGAAAATCGACATGCTGTTTGCTTGGCCTCCAGACGTCCATCCTCCATGGTGGGGTCTTGCCCTCCAGTTCAGGCCAGGCTCCTCTAGCTCCATGGTGCCACATGGGAGGGACTGCAAGGTCCAAGCGCTGTGTGTGCCAGGCTCAAATGACACTGTGGGACAGGCAAGGTGTGAGCAATGGGAGATGTGAGACCAGCAGGGAGCAAATGCCACCACTGGAAGAGGCAGCCAGACACCAAGGTCTCCAGGAGGACCCATTGCTGGAACTGGACCAACGCGTGAGTGGGGAGCTGTGGCAGGGCTCTGCCGCCTCGCTGAGCCTTCACTTCAGCTGTGGCTGCCAGGACAGTGAGCTCCGGGCTGGCATGGGGGGTTTGGCAGCCACTGAGGTTTCTCTTTCTGTCCTTAGGTCCAGCCCTGCTCCAGCTTGGCTGGTGGAGTTGGATCCTGGAGTCCCTGCTCTTTCCAAGCTCAGGAAACACCTGAGGCTCCCCAACCCTCCACCTTTACTCTGAGCTCATAACTCCAGCTTTACAGAGGCTGGGCTAAATAGCAGATGCTGTGCAAGCTCTGCAAAAACATGACATGTCACGGTAATTCAGGCTTTCTATTTCTTAGGCTCAGCTGCTTGGGCCCCTCACTCCAAGAAGGACATGGAGGTGCTGGAGCATGTCCAGAGAAGGGCAATGGAGCTGGGGAAGGGTCTGGAGCACAAGTGTGATGAGGTAACTGGGGTTGTTGAGCCTGGAGAAGAGGAAGCTGAGGGGAGACCGTCTGTCTCTTTCTAACTCCCTGAAAGGAGGGTGTAGAGAGGTGGGTGTGTGTCTTCTCCCAGGTAGCTGGTGACAGAACAAGAGGAAATGGCCTCAAGTTCTGCCAGGGAAGGTACAGATTGGATGTCAGGAAAAATTTCTTCACTGGAAGGGTTCTCAGGCACTGGAATGGGCTGCCCAGGGAGGTGGTTGAGTCACCATCCCTGGAGAGATTTAAAAGATGAGTAGGTGAGGTGCTCAGAGACATGGTTTAGTAGTGGATGGGTAGGGTTGGACTTGATGATCTAAAAGGTCTTTTCCAACCACATGATTCTATATCCAGGCCAATATTCCCACCCACGTGGGTGCCATGGTTACCCCACTGCCACAGCTTTCCCCAAACCCTTTCTCTGTGCTACATGAGTGGTAGAGAGCTCCTGGTGAGATGCCTGTCACTTTGAGCATTGCTTGGCACACATGGCAAATGCTGTCCTCGTCTCTGCACTGCTCTTGGCAGCTGCGGGGTGAGGGAAGTCATGAACACCTGGGAGAAAACAGGAGACCAGCATGGGTTGTGGAGGGGCTCCGTAGCTGCAGTGGTGTGAGTAAATCAGGAGAAGGGGAGGAGCAATAGGGGTTCAGCTGGCAGTTCCTAATGTGCAATGGGCAGGGCACAAGCATGACCATGGGTCTTGTGCTCTCCAGCGCTCACTGCTGTGTGTTGTGAGCTCCAGCATCCCTTGATGGACACATGTGAGGTGTCTCTACCTTATATAAGGCCAGGTTGGATGAGGCTTTGAGCAACCTGGTCTAGTGGAAGGTGTCCCTGCTGATGGCAGGGGGATTGGGACTGGATGAGCTTTAAGGTCCCTTCCAACCCAAACCATTCTATGATTCTATGATTCTCCTTTTCCTCTGAGGCCAGATCAGGTTGCCCAGCATGGGAGACCTTCTGCAAGGTGGCACACTGCTCTCCTGCCCCTGCCCTGCCAGAAATACTCCTGGCCAGAGCATGGGGAGAGCAGAGCCCAGGTCCAGCCCTTCCCATGTGTCCATGCAGCTGTGTGTGGTGGGGGGTTCCGGGGTGATTTCCAGGCAGAGAGGAGGGTGCCTGGGCAGGGGGTGCCCAAGAGAAGCCTGTGCTGCTGGAGCTTCCCCATGAACCTGCATCTGTGAACAGAGGTGTGGGTGCCCAGGGGGAAGGGGGCTCTCCTGGGCTGTTTGAAAGGCCCAGCAAACACAGGCTTCTGCCCCCCACTGCCGGTTTTTGCATGTGAATCTGGGGTAATTTAATGCAGAGATGAAAGTATTCTTATCCTCAACATTTTTGTGGCATGCGATCGCTGCCTCAGAGCATGCCAAGCCGTGGCCCTTCCTGGAGTTTAATGCTGGACCCCTGATACCATCGGAGCTATTAAAGCCCATCCCTCAATCCCCAGTTCAATAACACAGTAATATCCTGATAGGATCAGGGGCTGGCTCTGATGGCAGATGGGCTCCAGTCCCTCTCCCGCCGCAGCGCAGGGCTCTGCTGCCCTATCTCAGGGAAACTTTAATTTGCAGGTTATTTCTTTTCACGGCAGGTTTTGGAGGGGGGGGAACGAGTGAGTTCCCATTATC
>NW_010338510.1:10566-11280 GCF_000700745.2 Antrostomus carolinensis
GTAACCCTTTGCTGGGCTCCATCATGTGTTGCGGGCTGGTGCCCAAACCCCGCTTCTCTCCTTCCCCCAAGTCCTTGTCCAGCCTCCCCAAGGCTCTGTGGCCATGGCTCTGCCCTTTCCCTGGGGATCAGTCCCCCTGGATTTACTCACTCCTACCAGGCAGGACCAGACCCCCACTGAGGTGGGCACCCATCCGTGGGGTTCCACACCTGGGCAGGCACTGCAAGCTCCATCCCGCTGCGGCGAGCTCTGCTTCAGCCACGGGTGGAATTGGAAAAGGCTCCAAGGGGCTGATGGCAAGGGACTGGTAGCAACTGGGGAGGCTGCTATTAAAGTGTTTAAGTGCCATGGCAATAGGGAGGGCTGCGCTTAGCTGTCTGCCCACTGCACGAGTTCCTAAGGAAGCCCTGCCAGCAGCCCCCTGCAAATCGCCTCCAGCAAAGCAAACGCTAATTAAAGCAATTATCTGGGGAGGGATGGAGGCTGGTCCTGCTGTGTTGCTGATGGTGGGGGGGCCAAGCACAGCCATGAAACAGCAGCTTTTGGGCTGTGGCACCTGGTGTGACCAGCAATGATGAGTGGTGCTGGGAAGGACAAGGTGGTTTTGTAATGCACAGGGAGTGCCTGGGCTATGGGGCGCAGCCTGCGAGGAAGAGGAGGAGAAGGAGAGCTGAGCGTGCAGAGGCAGCAGCATCGTTTTTTCCTCACTCCACT
>NW_010338510.1:11293-19471 GCF_000700745.2 Antrostomus carolinensis
TTTTCCTTGCTCCACTCTTACCCAGTGCAAGGTTCTGCCCTGCACCCAACCTTTCCCACCCTGCTCCATGTCTGGTGGCTGCTCGCAGGGTGGGAGCGAGGATCCCACACAGGGGACCCTTTATTTCCTAAAGACACACGAGCTCCTCTGTGGTGGCACCACCTCTGTGATGGCACTGGCTCTGCCACAGCAGGCAAGTGCCACCCTGGGGATAGGGAGGGCTCAGGCTGCTCCCCCCAGAGCTGCAGCCCCAGGCAGAGTGGTTGGCAGCACTCGGGGTGCAGTGACCCAGGAGAAGCCCTGGAGATGGCTTTGCTCTGGAGGCGCTGAGGATGGCTAAAGCCAGCATTGTTTTTTTGATGAGACCTCAGATTTGGCTGACAAAGGTAGCTGTGTCGGTATAATATGCTTAGGCTCCTGTAAGGTATTTGACATAATACTTCCTGACAGCCTGGTCGGAAATTAGCCCTCTCCAGCACTCTGGGGGTTGAATGCAGCTAAGTGCATGGCCATACGTTTGGGGAGGCAGAATATAGGTCGCAGTGGGACCTATATATAGATGGGACTGCACGCCGCCAGCAGCCAGGCAAAGGTCAGGGTGGCCGAGGTCCCAGGGGGACAAGTGGCACTGGTAGGTCCTGTCCTGTGGAGGGCCTGAGCTCGTTGCCTAGAAGTTACTTTGGAAGTCAAACTTGGGGAATAGCTCAGCTAAAACTCCACTGGGACTCCGAGGTGCCACAAAAGAGCTGGCTCGGGGACACCAGCAGTCAGGGAACCACCAGCAAGTGAAATTCCCACCCAGGTCCTGTGTGCTGCTCCCTGCCTTGGTGCTGCCTCGGCTTGTGCTTGCTCCTCACAGTCCCTGTGGGCTCAGCATGATGGGGCATCTCCTGCCCACTGGGTTTCTCCAACCTCCTGTCCCTGCTCCCTTCCCTGCCCTTTGGCTCTTACCCCCCCAGGTGATTTTCTCTAGGAACCTCTTCCTGCTCTTTTTTCCCCGCCCTCAGGAGTGTTATTTATCTTATGCTCATCAGCTTCCTACACACTTAATGGGACTGATGGGAGCAGGGTAGTCTGGAGATGATGCTCACCAGGGCCAGGGCTCAGATCCATCCACAGGGACATCCCAGGGTGGTGCAGATTCATGGGCTCTGCTAGCTGAGAGCCAGGCTGTGAGCACCCATGTCCTGTCCACACCGTGGTGGGGGGACACATGGTCCATCTGAAATGTTGTCCTCGGGCAGACCCACTCTGTGTGGACCCACACTAATGCTGCTGGCCCCAGCCCCGCTGCCTGCACGAATATCAGCTTCAGGGACTGCGAACAGCTCTGAAACCTCCAAGATTCCTCCCGCCTCGAGCAGCTCCTGCTCCATCTTCATCAAGGCTGTTTAAGGCTGTCCAGATGGCCTGATGGACCTCATCAAAGTACAATTTGTATCGCAGTGCACAGCTATTTGAAGCATCCCAGCTCAAGGCTGGTGGTAAAGCTTCAGCTGGGCCAGTGGCACGTCTGCCTCAATTCATTGAGGAGGTGACTGGAGCCTGCTGTGGGGAGGCTGGCCCAGCACCCGGGGTGTGAGGAGGGACCAGGGAGGTCTTTTGTATGGAGGCTGTGGGCTGGTGCTGGTTGGGTCCCTCTGAGGGGGTGGCAGGCACTGCTGGGGGATGGATGCAGATGCAACAGGTCGTATCCTTTAGGAAAGAGCTGGAAAATCCCTTTGAGCCTCTCAGGAGCACGGGATCTGGCTTGCCAGCTGCACTGTCCCTGTTTGGCACCAGCCCTTTGCGGTCCCAAGGGGTTGCTCCTCCCCGCTGGCATCTTTAGCTCTTTGGGGGGATTTTGTTAAGTGCTGCTTTGCTCTGCTCAGTGCTTGCTGGGTGGGCTCTGTGTGCTGCAAGGGGCCTCCCACACGATCACCCACAAGGGTGATGTGCTCCTGCCCCACTGCCAAGGCAGGATTGGGGAGAGGTCCTGTCCCCTGGGCTGGGGACGCTGTCGGGTTTCCAGGAAGGGTCTCAATCCCTGAACAGTTGGAATAAATAAATAAAATATTTTTACCCTCCAAACAACTAAGACCCCAACTTCTTACTTTCCACTTTTGAAATACTATCACTAAGATGATGGGGTTTTTTTTATTTCAGTGATAAAACCCACTTAGGGTAAGGTACCCAAGTGGGTATGAATTCATTCAGCTCATTGGGGTGCAGCATCCCTCCATGGAAAATCTGCTGTCAAAATGGGCTGCTCTCATTCAAGTAGCTCTGGAAAATCTATGAAAGTAAATTTTCAGTAGTGAGAGAGGAAGCTAGCTGCTTTTTTGCTGTATTATGGGAGTGCCTGCCACCCCACCCCACGGCAGCACCCGGGGGATGCTGGCGAGCTGCTGCCTGGGCACATGCATGAAGGGAGACTGGAGAAGCTGGATTAGGGTGGCTTGGCCAAGGACCTGCTAAATGAGGATGCAAGGAGCACAGGTACAACCAGAGCATGGGGAGAGGGGAGGGTGCCTCCCCTGTGGTCTGAAGCCTCCCCCTTCCTGTGGTGACCTCAGCCAGATCCCACGGGAGTGAGGGTGGCTGTTCACACCCTGTCTCCAGCGAGGCAGCTGGAAGCACTTGCTCTCTGGGAGGTGTTGGCAGCTCCTCTCCTCACGCTCCAGGTTGGAAGGCCATGTGCCCACCCACCCCTTGGAAGGGGCTCGTGGTCCCTCACTGTGCCTGGCTGTACCCCGGCTCTGCCAGCCATGTCCCTCGCTGCGGCTCTGTCCTCCAGCCTAATCACACAGGGACTGGAAACTGAGTTCCATCACAGGCTCATTTTCATTAATAAAAACACCAGGCTGGGCTGGGGGGTTTATTTATTTTGCTGATGTGATTACCCGTGGCTCCCCCAGCCCCTGCCCAGTGAGAAGGAGGATGCTCCTCACAAATTAATGGGCTCCCATGGGCACCTTTGCTCTATGCTGTGCCCAAAAAATCCCAAATCTCCATCATCCCCACCCTGGGTGGCTCCTCAACTGGACTGTGCTCTGGCTGCCAGGCTGATGCACTGAGGCAGCCCCCCTGCCATGGTGAGGGTCTCGGCACAGGGTCCCTGGGGAGAAACACTTTGCTGCTCACCAGCTGAATTTCCACTTTGGGGCTGGCGTGGGGCCAGTGCCAGGGCAGAGCAGGAGCTGGCCTGGCTGCAGGGAGGAGGAAGAGGAGGAGGAAGGCTGGGTGTGCATGTGTGTGTGTGTGCACACTGTGTGTGTGTGCAAGGGAGTGCCCATGGAGGGAAGAAGGGCTGCAGCATGGAGGGATGGATGGATGGAGGGACAGAGCTGGGCTGGCAGCCTCCCACCCTCTTCCTCCTCCTCCTCCTCCTCCTCCTCCTGTGCTCTCTGCTCTGAGAAGCCTTATTCAAATACATGATGCAATTACTGGGAATTAAGGGGAGGTGAGGGATCGATGCCAAAACAGAGGTTGTTCATTTCCAACTTCCCCAGCTCCTCCAGGTTTTTCTGGGTGCTTTCTACCCCTATCCTGAGGTTTCTCTTCCTCCCAGTGAAATCGCTGGAGGGCTGGAGACCAGCCTGGCTGGAGGCTGGTTCCCCTCTCCCTCTGGGTCTCCCCTGGCCACGTTGGCTCTTTCAGTGACTTTTTGACTTTTGAGTCCCCTTACAGGGTTTGTGCCCTCATGCCTCCCCCTTGCCCGGGGTCCCCAGCTGTGGGGTGAGTGGTCCCGGGGCTGCAGGGCTGTGCCTTGTGGGCAGCCCCAGCCCTCCTGCTCTGCCGCAGCCCCCTGCTCGCCTCCCAATTCCCCGGCAGACACAAGTAGTGAGATTATCGTAATGATGTCCGACAAGGCAGTATCAGGAATTATGCTGATAAATCTAAACAGACAGCTTATAAAAAAAAAATAAAATCCAACCCAACCACAACTGAACCCAGGCCTGTAATTTAATACAAGGTTATTAGCCTGGCTGGCAGAGAACAGAGCTCTTGCATCCTGCAGCCTCGAGTCTCCTCCATCCCTGGCTCTGCCTTGAGAAATGGCCTCTTGCCATCACAAAAAGACCTCAACCAGGTTTTTTGGCTTGGTTTGGGATGGTGGAGTCTCCTTGGCAAGTTCTGGGGACTGGCTATAGGGGTGAACGGGACACTGCCTTCATCCCCACAGCGCGTGGCAGCTCAGTTCTCATCACCAGACCCGGACACAGGGTCCTCATCCCGGGGGTAAAGCTGGGAGGAAGAGGCTGAGGAGAGGGGCAGCATGCTTGGCAGAGGTGGGAATGCTGGGGGACTCCCCATCCTCAGCCTCACCACCCCTGTGGATGAAGGCAAGTGACAGGCAGCCAGGTCCCTGCCCTGCAGCAGCCCCGTGGCAGGGGGAGCATCTTTGTTGGGAAAGAAAGGATCTGCTTTCTTCTGGCTGGATGAAATGTTTTCTTAACACAGCAATTGCTGACTGGTTTTTTTTTTTTCACTCGCTATGGTTTTTGCACACACGCTGTGTTCCTCTTGATTTCCTTCCCCGTGAAGGGGACTGTAGGTGGCATTAACATTAACAGGAGCTCTACGCAAGGTAAATATGTGTGTGGGGAGCACAAACCCTGTTGGAACAGGGGGCTGAGCTGGGCTGCCTGATGTGAGACACACACACCCCGAGCTCTTTGTCCCCCAGCAGCCCCAGCGATTACCTCAAACCGAGACAAAACGCACCATTTTAATAGAGACATTTAAAAGTGTAGGTACATTAAAGCAAATATTTATTAGGCTGCGTGTGTATCAGAAGGCAGGCTCCACCAGGCTGCTCGGTGAATCAAATCTGATGGCAGAGCAGCTGAGCTCCAGGAAGAGCTGCCAGCTCCCTGCCCTGGGTTGAAGGGAGAAGCTGGGGGGCTGCAGGAAAGCCCTCAGAGGGGTCTGGGTTTGCTTCAGTGTCCCCTGCACAGGGAGGCTGGTGAGACATGGGTGCCTATGTAGGGCTGGGGCTCATCTTGTTGCTTGGATGAATTTCTCCTCCAGCAAGCAGCTGCCTCTATCAAGGGTGGTCTTGGCTCCATAGAGGTTTGTTGGGTTTCAGGGCTCCATCCCCCATAGCCAGGGGGGCTGGAGGACCAGTGTCTGCTGTGGCTGTCCTCTTCTGCAGCTCTGCGACAATTGCTGGCACCTTCTGCATAACCCACCAGCCTCTGGGAATGGTATAGACCAAGCTTCTGAGCTGGAAGATGTCAGTGTGTCAGGGACCCCCAAAAGCCTTTGGAGAGGAGCCAGCAGCAGCCGGAGTGCTGAGGCTCTCACACTGGCTGGTGGGATGCTGGGGACCCCGCACCGTGGTGGGGAGCAAGGCTGAGCATTCTCACTGCTGGTGAGGGGACTGCTGGGCTAGTGAATTAATGAATTGATGGGCTAGTGAATTGATGAATTGATGGACTAGTGAATTAGTGAATTGATGGGTTAGTGAATTAATGAGTTGATGGAGTAGCAAATTAGAAAATCAACAATTTAGACTAATCTGTTAAAGAGGGTTGAGCCCCTGTTTGCTATTTCTCTGATGGTCAGGCAGGAAAGTTGTGTGGGACAGTGCTGGGGAGTGCAGCCAGACGCAGGCAACCACACACTGAGTGGCCAGTGGTCACAGGCAAGATGTGCCATCTTCTGCAGCAGTGTGGAAAGTGGCAGGGAAACAGCTCAAGCCTACATTTCCACTTTCCCTTTTTTGGTTTTTTTTGGATAATAGGTATAAAAGAAGTGATTCAGAAGCCCTTCCCCCCCCCCCTTCCATTACCCAGAAAGCAAATAAGAGTTGTAAGAATGGGGACTGCAAGAAAACAATTATATTGAAATATTCAAAGTGGTGCTTGTATGGCAAATGTGACAAAATTGAGCACAACCTTAAAATAGCAGCAACGATCTTTTAAAACACAAAAAGCAGATGCTTATTGACTGAAGAGATTGCAGTGCACCAGGCTGTTGTGTTTAACTCTCTGGAGGTGTGGCTGCCCTCCTGTTTTTGATGAGCTCGAGCGATCGGCAATGCCCAACAACCAAGTTTCCCAGGGCTAACATCAGGTGAGATGAATTCTCATGTTTTGCCTGCCATGGCCTCTCACATGAGTTAAGGCACCAATATTTAAATTAAGGAAAAACTTCTTTACTGTGAGGGTGCCAGAGCCCTGGGACAGGCTGCCCAGAGAGGGTGTGGAGTCTCCATCTCTGGAGATGTTCAAACCCACCTGAACACTTTCCTGTGCAACCTGCTCGAGGTGACCCTGCTTTGGCAGGGGGGTTGGACTGGATAATCTCCTGAGGTCCCTTCCAACCCCACCATTCTGTGGTTCTGTGATTTGTGGTCAAGCCAAAAGCACGGGTGTCATCCCCCCCCTGGCATGGGGGGTTGCCCATGGGCTGGTGTGAATTGCACTGCTGTGCACCAGCTGGATGTGGGAAGATGAATTTCTGTGGTAGTTGCAAAATCTTCTTCATGCTCACCTGGCTTCCCTGGAACCCCACTTTCCCCACCGTGTCCCTGGGGTGAGCAGGGGCTGCTGGTGCCACCATCACCCTGGCCATTGGGGCCACATCTGCTGCAGGGCTAAACATAGTCACCCACTCCCTGGGGCTGTGGCTCTGGCATCCTTCACTGGTGCTAAAAATGACATTTTCCAAATAATGAAAGAATCTTTCATTACCCTGTGTCTCCAAGCAGCCCGGGAGGCTGGAAAACAGCTGAGCATTAAGTGATGTGTCTAATGCAGCTTCAGCGCCGGTGTTTTATTCCTCCATCTCTGGTCCTGGCGTGCCGTGAAGCATGAGAAGATGTGGCTGCAGATGACTCCGAGGCAGCGGAGCATGGCCGGGTGCCTTCGGTCACCTCCTCTCTCAGGAAGGCTGCGACAGCCCTGCTTCTCCTTGTCCCTGAGAGTCGTCCTGCTCTGCTCCCCTGTGGCATCTCCCACTCCCCAAAGTGCAGTTCTGTCCCAGCACACTCTGGGTCCTGGCTCACCCCACAACCATGGGTGACTGACCTCCCCAGAGCCCAGCTCCAGGTGCTGGCGGGGTGATACGTGCCTGTTGCCAGCCTGGGGACTGCTGGGATGAGGAGGAGAAGCTGTTGCCCTGGGCATGGACCTTGATGGGGAGGAGAGGAGATCTCATCGTGGTCTAGAACTTCCTTACAAGGGGAAGAGGAGGGGCAGGAGCTGGTCTCCTCTCTCTGGTGAACAACAATAGGAACACAGAGGAAATGGCAGGAAGATGTGTCAGGGAGGGTGAGGTTGGCCATGAGGAAAAGGTTCTTGAGGCAGAGAGTGGTGGAGCGCTGGAACAGGCTCCCCAGGGAGGTGCTCATGGCACCAAGCCTGACAAGATTCCAGAAGCATTTGGCCAAGGCCCTCAGGGACATGGTCTGAATGTTGGGATTGTCCTGTGCAGGGACAGGAGTTGGACTCAATGATCCTTGTGGGTCCCTTCCAACTCACAACATTCTGTGATTCTATGAACGGGGAGAGCTGCTGTGGGAGCCTCCAAGCAAACCTGGCCTGGGAGCAGAATTTATTTCAGACCCTTTAAACTGCCCTAAGCCCCTTGACTAATGTGCCAGCCCCTGCCCTTCTGCAAAGTGTTAGGAGAGAGGTAGGTGACCTCAAGGTGCTGTCCCCTCACCTATCTCCCACAGGGATGACGCTGGCCCCCAGGGCACAACCCACATCCCCCATGGGCTACATCTCAGCTACCAGTGCCCACAGGGCAAGAGCCCACCCATGGGTGACATCACCTTGGTGCCTGCAGCCCTGGGTGCAGGCAGGGAGAGTCCTCCTGCCAGGCAGTACCAGCTCCATGGAGCAAGCGAAGAGGCTGCTCCTCCTCCCTGTGTCGATGAAGCCTTCATGCCCGTCTACCTTGTCAGGGTGATGCTCGGGAGGGCTGAACCTTCCTCACTCTCACCGGCTGCTTCTTCTCTCTCTGCCTCTCCCCTTCCGAGTCGGGTTTGTTTTGTTGTTGGGCTGCTAGATGGATGAGCATTTCTCACCAAGCTGACTACCGGAGGGTTATTAGAAGTGATTTGCAATGTAAATACTTTGATCATCAACCACATTTTCTTTAGACCGGGGTTGACTTTTATGAATATGAAAGCTGCGTGGATGGGTTCAGCGGGTTTGTGGGAGCGCGGCTGGGGGAGGGGGGGGG
>NW_010338510.1:19494-20087 GCF_000700745.2 Antrostomus carolinensis
CACCCTGGGGCTGCAGGAGGGCAACAGGAACCGGTGCTGGAGGGGCGGGAAGCGGAGCGTGAAAAGGTGTGCACCAGGCAGAAAGAAAACCTGAGTGCCTTAGAGAGAGACAGACAGGATGGAGAGGGAGCGTGCGAGCCTCGGCGTGAGGGCATCTCTCCTGAGTGGGATGGAGGACAAGCTGGGGTGTTTTCACTGGAGACCAGCTGGGGCTGCTGGGCTGGGGGAAGCCTGGTCAGAGCTGGTGGCGAGTAGGTTTGTCCCCAGCAGTGCCCAGTGCCGGAGGTGTGTGTCTGAACAAGAACCTGCTCCGCAGCCCCGCACGCTGCAGGGATGGGTGATGGCTGCTTCTGCATCTGCAGAGTCCCTGCCATGAGAGTGAGGCTGCAGGACCAGGGGCGAATCCCCCAAACCCCCCAGCAGCCACAGGCTGGCATGAGGTTGCATACCAGGAGCTGGTGCTGGTGGCTGCCAAGGCTGCTGCCTGCTCCATGTGAGTACAGTTGTTGGGAAGCTCTCCGGGATGTTCCCAGGCCTGTGCCGGAAGGTAGAGTAGAGACAGGACAAGTGATGATGGTTTTAAACTAAAAGAG
>NW_010338510.1:20337-22856 GCF_000700745.2 Antrostomus carolinensis
CCCCCTGTGCAAACACTTCCGTCTCCTGGGGGGGGCAGCCACTCCTCTGCCTCAGGGGGGGTATCGATGGGAGATGTAACAAGCCAAGGCGGACGACCACTTGCCACTGACCCCTGCATCTCCCACCTCAGGGTTGGAGGGGAGTAGAGTGGCTTTGTGTGTTTCTAGGTGTTTGTGTTGTTTTGGTGCAAAGGGCAGTTTTCGAGCTGGAGGAGCCTGATGGAGCACTGCCAACGGATAATGGAAGAGCAGCAACCGCTGATTAGACATCGGGCACAGCAAAGTTCATGGCCATGGCTAAAAAGAAGAAAAAAGACAACAAAGCCATCCAAAAATAAAGCATGGAAATACAATGATGAAAAAAAAAGAGAGATGCAGTTACATGAATAATGGCCAGCTCCAGGAGTATCCCAGATCCCTCCAACGTGCCATGTGCTGGTTTTACTCCCCAGGTACCTGCCAGACCAAGCTGGGTGGTAGGAGACTCAGGCTGTCACAGGTCCCGATCCCAAAAGCAGATGAGGAAAGCCCTTCCTTTGCTTGGGCCACTGAACATGAAGGCAGGTCAGCCTCTGGCTTCTGATGTGGGGCAATTGCAAGTCCCTCCTGTCCCACCCCACAGCCTGGCATAATGTATCTGGCTGGGAAAGGGTTGGAGCTGGGGTAAGGTTCTGGAGTGGAGGAGTTACTGTTTTTCTTGGCCAGTACCTACATGACCTAAGGAAGGTGATGTCACTTTGGTGACAGCGAGAGGGGCTGGTGACACTTGTTGGCAGCCCATGAGCAGGGAATGTGTGAATATGTCAGGGCAAGAGACGCAAGTGCGATCTGTAATTGGAATATGTATGGAGAGCTGGGCTTTGAGAAACTCTGCTTCTCCTGACTAATGAGAGTGCCTACAGCCAGGAGAAGAGTTAGGAACTGAAAAGTTTTGTATTCAATTTGGTTACGCGTTTTTATCTCCATGACTGATCAGCTTTGGAAGAAGACTTCTCGCCGTTCATTACTGTCTTTTGTCTATCCATGGGGAGTTGTAGTTTGAAACAAGAGTCCAATCAAATAACCCAACTCCAGTGCAATCAAATTGTCTTTGAAGCTGATATTTCCTCAGTCTGATGAGTTCACTCAGAGCGTGGCAAAGGTTTTTTCACATTAATATTTTTATGGTGGGGGGGGGAAGAAGGAGAGGGTGGTATTTATTTGAGGTCAGGGCTTTGGGGCGAGGCAAGAGATTCCAATTAACTGGCTGAAGTCTTTGACAGGTTTTGGTCAGTGACTGCAAAGATGTTGTGGGCAGATGTTAAGCTGGCAAAAGTCAGCAAAGCCTCGCTGCGGTCAGCGTGATCGCGTGGCTCCGCACCAGCTGGCACTGGGAAAGGTTTGTCTTCTCACTCCTCAAAGAAGGCAGGAAAGAAAATGAATCCCAGTTGAATGAAAAGTCACCAAAGGAATGCCATGATCTGACCTACAGTGACCAAAATAATGATGGTGCATCTCCCTCATTGCTGTGGCAGGGACCTCTTGGTGTGCACAGCGGCCGAGCTGTGGATGCGAGTGCCGAGAGGCTTCAACCCTTCCAGGGTGCAGAGCAAAGCACTTGGAGATGTGTCATCAGAGAAAATTGTCTGGATTATCTTACAATGTCCTCCCTGCTGGGATTCAGAAAAGACTCTCCCTGGGAGCCTTCATCTCCAGGGAGAACATACCAGCTTGCAGGACCTGGGGAAAGAGAGAGGTCAAATCTGTGAGCTGGGCACCTCTGGCTAACATTTTAGATGAGATGTTGACATCAAACACCAGCCTTTAGTGAAGTGCTACCTCCCAGAGCAAGAGATATAAGAGAGGAGGGTGAGGAGGTGAAGGAGTGGATGGTGGGAACATGTCTGAGACTGTGATCATTCCAAGGAGAGAGAAAGTGGGGTGTTTGTTTGTTTCTGTGTATTTATGTGTCTGTGTGAGAGCCGAGCAGATGGGGACGTGCTGCCCGTGTGTATCTGTGAGACAGCGCGAGGCAGAGGGTGGGTGAGAGGTGCTCTAGGTACGAGCAGAGAGAGGGGGAAAGGTGTAGAGGGAAGGGAAGACAGATTAATGTATTTTTTTTCCCATTTGTTTCTTCTTTCTTGACACTTTCTCACCACTACAGTGAAAGGAGAAAGCAGAACCTTTGGGGTGGTCAACCAATTGTGAAACTGCCTCTTGATGGGTTTGTTCATGGGCGGAAAACCCCAACACGGCGTGAAAACCCAGCAGAGAGTTGGTTCGAGTGCAGGTGTGTGCACCAGGGCTGGGTTTGAACCGGATTTTGGGGCCATGGGGGTGCATCGAGGACCCCCTCTCCCTTTGCCCGGGCTGTGCCCGACCCCGCTCTGCCCCTCCCGGTGTTTCGATCTCTCCCACCTTGAGGTCCCGGTGCTCCGGGGGCTGAACCCTCGCTGCTCCCTGGGTGGGGCTGTGGGTGCGGGGAGTGCACAGGGTCCCGGTGCGGGGTGCGGGGGGTGCCGGTGCGGGGGGTGGAGCTG
>NW_010338511.1:0-7860 GCF_000700745.2 Antrostomus carolinensis
AGCGCGGCGCGAGGGGTGGGCCCGCGCCTGTCACCCAATGGGCACGTGCAGAATGTGCTGGCGCCGCGCTCCCTGCCACCCGGGGAGGGAGGGAGGCAGGCCCGGGGCCCACGCAACCGCGGGTGTCCGCGGCTTTCAAAGTCTGGGAGGGGGCAGCTCTCCCCTCCTCTGGCGGAGGGATGCCTGCTCGGCCTTTGTTAGCCCAGCAGCCGGTGGCCACCTGCCGGCACACCCCTCATCTTTGAAACCGTGCTGGGCAAGACTAGCATGAGATGTCTTTAGATTGCCAGCGCTGTACGTTGTAGCAGTCTGGAAAGACTGAAATACCTCGACGTTTGACTTAGAATAAGGGGTCCAACTGTAGATCTGCAGAAAATGTTCTGGCACAAGTGTCCTGGAAGTGTCAGAAAATGGGTGCTGCATGCCTGAAACACAAAGCAGAATCTGCTTATGGACCCAGAACCGTGTACAGGTTTGTAGGAGGGATGAGATTGGTATGTAGGTGTAATCATCTGACATAGTTGAAAAAAGCAGGCTTGTCTTAAGCATACAGGTCAAATCTGAAGGTTATACTTATGTCAGTAGTTTACTAACAGTATGGTAAAGTGTTCAACTTTTCAGCTTGGGATGGTACCTGGAGGATCCAGTGTCTTCAGTGTATCTGGATCTGCTTGTGTTTATTACTGTTACTTGGTGTTCTGTGGTTGGGGAGCTTGAGAAAGGGAGCTTGGGGGAGAGCTTGTCATGATGTAGTGAACGTTTGGAATATGGTAACAATGGTAGCATCTCTATTCAGAGGCATACTTAGCATATGCTGTTTCTCTTACCTTGTTTTGGCATTTCTCAGCAAATTTCCTGTGTGTCTATATTTGTAGAGTTAGCTATGCAGAGATCTGAATTGCCAGTGGGCAGATAACCGCCTTTCCCAAAATAATGACTAGCCCGTGTTTGTGTGTGTGTATGTACACCACTAGCTCATGGGTAGTGGAAGCTTCATTTCTGCCATGCCAGAAGCACTGCATCATACATGTTTAGCTCTGGCCTGTTGGTGTAATGAGGTAGTTTGATCATGTAACTTTCTGACTTGTGAAGCTACTTAGACCATTTTTAATAATATGCTTAACATGGAAATAATCAGATGTGGTCATACAGTTATTTGAGATTAGGTGGTGTAGCAGATACCGCAAGGTAACAACTTGCATAGTTAGTGTCCAGGCAGTCTTGGAAGACTATTGTAAATCCTAGCTGAAATACATGCAGATGATCCGAGTTAAGTGGGCACTTCAGGATTCCTGTCATGTTTGACTTGAAATGTGAAAGATTCCAAAAGTACTAATGTGACTCTGCATTAATGTGCTGGTGTTGGAATATACAGATCTAGTTTAGAGATGGCATTCTGTGAATGCTTTCCTCATTGACACATTCATGCTCTCTGGTGTTCAGTTTGTCAACTCAGTCTCACATTTACTAAACTGCAAACTTAATTTTAAAAACTACTCAATAGCATTTAATGCAGTTGCAAGGCTGGTACTGTGTCACATGCTTTGTATGGTTTCGATATGGTTGTGAAGTTTTAATAGCGCGGATACAAACTCTTAACTGTTGAACATGTGGTCTTTAACGCAGTTTCAGAGCTCTGAGCAAGCTTTGAAGGCCTCTGTGTTAATTGGATCTTAATACAGGATGTTAATTGAAGCTGTGTCCTTTTTTGGTGGGAAGCTGTGATGTGTCTGAAAATTGCTGTTAACCTGTGTCCAGGAGTAATTATCAGTGACACTGTGTTGCTAGCATGAAAGTTTTATAAACATTGTCTTTTAGAAAATTGCATGAATTAAGGTATTTACCACAGTTCATAGATGCAAATGAAAAAATTCTGAATACTATATATCCCACTATGATAATTTTATGAAGGCAATTGAATAAGCTAGTTGATGTTGTACAGAACTCTAAATCAAAGCTGAAACTATAGAACAATAGCTAAATTAGAGTCAAGTTGCAAACCAGTTGAGCTTGCCTTTTGTATTGTAATACCTGCTTAGTAGTGAAATGTGAGCCATTCATCTACTGAATGACTAAGCTGGTGTTCAAAGCTAAAAATTTCCATATTGCATGTGCTTGCTAAGGATTAGATATGTTAAAATCTGTTGGATATCACCAGCAAAAAAAGGAAAAAGTTCAAGAACTTAGGCAATTAAGAAACTTTTCACTTTTTCCTTCCTATTATTAGCAAGCTTGCTTTCTAGGGAATGACTTGGATAGATATAAATTATTTCAGAAATTACACCCAGTAAAAGTCTCAAATAAAAACTTAAGTATTGAACATGGGCTTTACTTTGCTGTTACGATTTTGTGAGTTTTTATTTGCTAATCAGTTCTGCAAAAAGATCTTGTGGCTGAAATAGTGGCAAGCTTCTGAAGATGCTTGTCCTACTCGTACTCAAAAGTGGAATGAAGTTAATGTTTGTAGTCTCAAAATAATTTGCTTTAACCTTAGTGCTTGTTCTCACTATGCTTTGTAAAGCATGTTTTTTGTAAAAGTAGCCTTACAGGATGTATAAAAAGGAGGGTTTGCTGAAACATGAGCATGCTAGGAGCCCTGAAATTCCGTGGTGACCAAGTAGTACATTCAGTATCCTCACAGTAAAATAAGCTGTTTATTCCTTCAGGTGATGTGTAACTATGCATTTCCCATCTCAAGGCTTGCCTTATGATCATGAACGTACAGAAGTTTGAAACCATGGGTTAATGGTATTTATGAGTCCATATCTGAAGTGTTCAACCCTGAAGAATACTCTGAAATTAAGCTTGTTTATGGACCTGTAATGTGCTTCCTATTTATCTGTATTATATGAACACACAAGAAACTGGAGAAAAAACAGTGCAGTAGTGAATGATATGGAGTGATGCTGATAGGAGATTCTCATCCTGTGCTACATGAAAATGGCTAAGCACCAATACAGTCAAACATGAGCTAAGTCCTGTAAATGCCTGCTTTGTACTGCACCCTATAGCCCAAATCAACTCACTGCTGCAGTGCCACTGCACCTCTGCCTTGTCCTGGTCTAGGGGGTGTTATCTGTGTGTTTTCTCAGAGCAGAGAATGTACAAGGAGGTTGGGTCATGAGCTGCCTTCTACTTACTCCTCCAGTGCTTCAAAATAAAACAGTGTAGAGCTACTCTGTGTGGACTGGGAAGAAGGCAGGTTAGGCAGGATTGTGCCAGGATAACAGGCTCCTGTCTCTGTCTACTTGCTGAGCTTTTTTTACATGGAAATGAAAGGTAATCTGGAGAACTTCATGTAAGAATTCAGTCTTCCCCCTCATCAAAATTTATGTTCATAAATTAGATTTTAGCAAACAAGTTCAAAATTGCAGGTTAAATAAATTTGCTTGTAACTCTCTCAATTGTAATTAAAGAATGGCTTCACACAAAGGAAACAAACTATTCTACACACACTGCTATTACTACTGATTGTGATACTGCTTGTGGGAATTTCAGACTTACGTTGAAGGTTTTTTGATATTTTTCTACCTTACCACTGAAACTGCTAAAGAATTTGGTCAATCACTTTCTGTCAAAGTTCTGATCCCTTGGTGAGACTCTGTAGAGCACCCTGATAAAATACATAGCTACTGGTATATCCCTAAAATGACTTTCCTAATGGCTGTTTACAGGAAGATTTGAGGCTTATGGCAGATGCTTGCCGCCTTGACATAGAAATACCCCTTATATCTTTAGATGTAGTGGATGAAGTCAGCGTTCCATGTATACTGCTGTAATTGCAATAATAGTAAAAGACCTGCAACAGGAGCAGTATGCAGCATTTAAAGCACTGTCTGTGGCCATCTCTGTGCTCTCGCTGGAATATCTTGGTGTCATTTGGGAGTGATTCTCTTTAGTAGCTGGCTCAGGATCTTCTAGGTAAGAAGCGTTTTGTGAGGAGTACTGCTTGGAATCACTTCTGATGTGGATGCAGTTTTTCATTTCAGGTGCCCATCTTTAATTCAAGATTGTGTCCCTAGAGTTTATGTTAAGGGAGACGCAGATAGTTTTTCTGTACATGTTCAGCGCATATAAAGGGTGTGTGGCTCTTGTGCACTTCACAGATACTGCTGCAAACTGCTGGTACCTTGTGTCTGAACTCAGGGTGTGAACATAGCTCAAGATAATCTATCTTCAACAGCAATTTATAAATTAAGTTAGAATTCTAATAGGAAATAATTCACTTGCAGCTGTCTGCAGAAAAATACACCAGCTGCTGGGAGGTGCTTTTTAAAACCCTTGTGATTTTTGTGTAGTTGGGCTGTACTGTACCTACTAACTGTTTCAGGTTGCTTGAAACTAATGTTGCAGCTCTGCTGACACTGATACTTAACCAGCTTCTGTGAGCCTGGGCTACAGCTCCTCTGCCTATAGGCAGTTTAGACAAGGCATTAAGTTTGTCTGGTCTGGATCGTGGTATTGGTAGGAATTTGCCTACTTAACTGTAGCCTGCTAATGAGATGACTGGTAGATCTACTGGCTCCTAAAAATATTTAGTAACAGGTGTGGGAATAAAAAGTTGTTCTGTAGTTGAATGCTTGATTTTTAAACAAGGTCTTACTGTGAAATACAAGATTAAAATGCTTATTTGATTACTACAGATTTGTCAGCTGTTGTATTGTAATTAAAAGCTATGTAAGACTATGTACACAGCTTAAGCTGTCTTTAGGAGTTTCATAGGCTTTATATCCTAAGAATACCTGTCCTACTGCAAAAAACCCTGTTTTCCTCCCAGTGCTGTCTAGGCTGTGTTAGCAAGGTACAGTTACTGGGGTGGTGGGATGGTGTGCTTGTGGAGCCTGTTAATTGCTCATAGCAACAAGTTCTTGATGTAGTTCTTTGTCTTTAAATTGTTGTTATCCCTTTCCCAGTTGGCCTGAAACAGCAGTAGTGTGCTACTGCCTGATATTCTTGACTCCCGTGTTAAGAACCTGTTTTACCCCTGAAGGTAAATAACTTGCATTCAAAAGTATGTTTTTATCTGGCAAGGAAAACCTGATTCATAGCTTATTCATTCTTTATTTCACAGAAATATGAAATAAAGGAGCACACATGATGGTTTGGAACTTGGTTGAGAGGGACTGTTGACTATTCATTTAATTACACGCTTCAAGGATACCTCCTAAAAATAAACTAAAATCCTACTTAGTTCTGATAGGTTTTCCATACTGACATACCTGGGTGGCAGCTTGAATGGTAGTTATTTGCACTTGGGTAACACGTCTGTGCTGATAAGGCCCTAAACATTGCAACACAGGTATAGGAGTAGATTGCTAAACTTGATTTATTTTTTTTTCCTCCCTCTTTCTTTTGTCATGTTCTGCTAGTCAAGTATAGAACAAGTAGCTTTCTGCCATTCAGGCATGGACAGTTGCTCACACTCGAGTAGATGTATTCCATTTTTATTTGGTATATTGTATTCCACTATTCTTTGGCAACCATTTAAAATGGATGTTGCTTGCTTATTGGAGAAACTATTTTGACTTGCAGTAGGTGTCAGTTATTTGACATTTCAGAAACAGGATCTTACAGCTTTGGAATGAAGTGGGTAATAAGCCTCCATAGCAGTGAGGAGTTGGTTTCAAATGTATTTTCAGTTTGGAGTTAAAATGGATGCAGGTCTGCTACAGAAATTACTTAACTACCAGTGATTCTCATGCCTTGTATTCTAGTATGCTTGGCTTGAGCGCAGGGAAGCGGTCTGCAGACAAAGTGTTTGGGGTTGTCCTGATGTCTGGCTATGGGAAATTATTTAGGAAATAGTCATGCAATCCACATACATGATAGCATTTTATTGAGAATTTCTTTGGTTCCTCTTTTTCAGTTGGAGGCTTTGCTTCCCAGTTAAAAGTTCACACAGTTGTGAAATAGGAAGTAATGTTCTCAAGTATTTAACAGTCACTAACTTTGAGGATTTTTACTTGGCAAGATAAAATGGGATTAGCTGCCATACATGTACTGATAACCATTGAAATACTATTTTTAAGGTGGATTTTTTGTTTCCATGCTAAGTCGGGGTAAACATTGCTTGTCTCTAACTAGTAATACTTAATTATACACAGTAAAGAAAAGGAAGAAATGCAAGAGTTGGACTTCCAGTGAACTCGGTCTGCTTGGTACAAAGTAGTCCCAGCTGTTCTTCCTTAGCTCTGCTTTAAACAATGGAAAATGTCAAATACTAAGGTCACCTTGTTTAAATAGACTATATTGAGACCAAATCCAGCATGTTGGTGGCCTTTCTGTAGTTTTCTGTGCTTAACCTTAAAGTGCATACAGATACAGGCCAGTGTCTCTGCAAAACTTGTTCCAAGTCTCATCATGGGTGCTGCAGCCCTTCGATAATCTATTTTATGTACGCCTCTGGATCAAGGCTGATGCCTTGTACATTTTGCAGCTTGTAGGCTTTCTTTACGAATGCTCCTCTAATCAGATGAAATAAGGAACTTACCCTTTATTCCCGTAAAGGCTGAACACATGAACATTTAGCATATGCTTAGCTATTGTGTTTTGGTAGAATAGTGAAGAGTTGAGCAAAGTTTTAATTTGCAGAAGTCTTATGCAACTACAGATTTCAGCCATAGTACCAATGAGCATAACTAGGTGCTTTCTTTGCATGGTGGGCTTTGGACTTAACATGCAGTATTGTATTGTTGGTAATATACTGTACTGATCCCTCGTTGTTGGACTACTTGAACACCAAAATTGTTACATCATCTTCTACTAATACATGAATGAAACTTAAATGAGCCATTTTCCTGAAGTGTCTGCACTACAGTGATATTTTAAGAAAATTCTTGCTTGTCTATGTAAAGCTAAAGTTTTGACTGTCTGACCAGGCCAAGGTGTGTGCTCTTGCACAGCCTGAGATAGTTACATACCCATTAATACTTACACAGGTACAAAATCAGATTTCTAGTAATGTACAAGTGGAGTTACTGTAGCTCAGCATCAGGCATTGTAAGGGAACTCTGCCTCAGCTTTCATAAAAGCTATGTCAGACACTGGGTGTTTCTTTAATGGCAGATAAAATATTGTCATTAGTGCTGGAATGGTTTAATGAGTTATTGCACTGTACCAAACCAAATTAACATATTACCTAGTTCAAGTTACAGGAAGAGTATATATAATGTTAGAAAGAAGATAAGGCTGGCCAATTTATGCAGGTGTGCTGTACTTTCCAGAGAAAACAAAATCCTTCATTCCCCAGAAAAATAGTGTGATTATCCAGGAGCATTTAAAAGATAGGTGTAATGCAAACTGTTTCACTCTTTGCATTTACCAGGTCTTTCAAAGATGGGAAGACACTTGTATTTTCATTTGTACTTGAGTGTCAGGAACAGCGCTAAACCCAGACAATGTCACAAGTGTAGAGCTGGATAAATGTGTGCGACTTTATCTGAGGATTAAAAACAAGCTGGTTTTTTTAGCATGCAGATTTGAGTGGTCTGTGCTGTCATGTCTGTAGGTGCAGAAGACTGTTTAATCAAGGTTCATTAACTGAGATGATGGGGAAAACTTCAAGTATAGAGTTATATCATTGAGATCATAAACTTGTTCAGATGTACGTTGAATTGTGAGAGATTTTAAGATGTATAGGATTATCTTAAAGTATAAGTACAGACCTTTTGCAATGTCAGTAAAGGGAGAGAGGTCTGACTCCTGAGGAAGGATTAGTCTGGCAGTTACATGGGCAGCTGAGCCAATGTGGTAGCTTGCTTGGTGATGAAAAAATGGCAGTTCTTCACACTCCCAGCTACAAGGGATCCTGTAGTTGTTCCAGCTCTGCTGATCACAGAATCACAGAACGTTAGGGATTGG
>NW_010338512.1:0-858 GCF_000700745.2 Antrostomus carolinensis
CTGGTGGAAAATGGTGAAAAATGGACAAAAATTGTGAAAAATGGACAAATTTGGTCAAAAATGGTCAAATTTGGTGGAAAATAGAGAGAAATGGTGAAAAAATGGGCAAAACTGGAGAAAAATGGGGAAAAACTACAAATAATGGTGAAAAATGGACAAAAATGGCCAAAAAAATGGTCAAAATTGGACAAAAATGGGGAAAAATAGAAGAAAATGGGGAAAAAATGGTGAAAAATGGGCAAAAATGGACCAAATTGGACAAAAATGGTGGAAAATGGTCAAAAATGGCAGAAAATGGTGAAAAATGGGGAAAAATGGGCCAAAATTGGTCAAAATTGGTAAAAAATGGTCAAAAATTGTCGAAAACAGGGAAAAATGGGGAAAAATTGGTTAAAAATGGACAAAAATGGACAAAAATGGACAAAAATGGACAAAAATGGACAAAAATGGACAAAAATGGACAAAAATTGGTCAAAACCTGTCAAAAATGGTGAAAAATGAAAAATGGCAACAAACGGTCCAAATTTGTCCAAAATGCTCCAAAGTTGAACAAAATGGTCCAAAAAATGACCTAAATTTGGCCAAAATCATCCAAAAATGGTCAAAAATGGTCCAAAATGGTAAAAAAGAGACAAAATCCTCCAAAAATGGTCACAAAACCTATCAAAAATGGTGAAAAATGGTCAAAAATGGCAAAAAATGGACAAAAATGGTGAAAAATGGATTAAATTGGAGAAAAATAGACAAAAATGGGACAAAAATGGTGGAAAACGGTAAAAAATGGCAGAAAATGGTCAAAAATGGTGAAAAATGGACAAAAATGGCAGAAAATGGTCAAAAATGGTGAAAAATGGACAA
>NW_010338513.1:0-231 GCF_000700745.2 Antrostomus carolinensis
GGGGGGGTGACAGTGCCCACCTGGTCATACTCACTGCCTGCTTCCAGCAGGCTCTGCTGGATGGCAAACTGCAGCAGGTCATCCTCATCCTCCCGCAGCGGGTCCTGGTGGGTGCCCACCACGCTGTACCCCCGCGGCACCTCAAACAGGGCCGGGTCCATCTCGCACACCCGGCACGAGGCTGCAGGGTGACAAGTGTCAGCATGGCTGGGTACCCCACTGTGTCCCACC
>NW_010338513.1:474-1457 GCF_000700745.2 Antrostomus carolinensis
AAGGGGGAAAAAAAAGGAGGGGGGGAAGCCGGCGGTGCCACCCACGCCGGCGGCAAAGACCCCCCCCATACCGATCTTGACGGGGAAGCCGGGCGGGAGGCGCAGGGTGATGAAGTCCCGCAGTTTGGCGAAGAGCGCGTTGCTTATTGCCATGAGGTCGATGATGGGGGCGACCTGCTCGCAGAGGGACAGCGGGTGGTCCTCACACAGCCACAGCTTCGCCTTGAACCTGCCGGGGACAGGCACCAGGCTGGGGACCCCTGCCTGCCCCCCCACCCCGGGGGGCTCTGCAGTGGTCATGGGGGGGATGACAGGGGGTGGACCCCAATATTCTCCTCCCCCCCTCACTTCTGTGTCTTGGTGGTGAGCTCCATGGGCCGCCCCATGTCTCTGTTGCCCAGCTCGAAGTTGGGGTTGAAGTACTCCTCAGGGGTGATGGCGGTGGGGTTGGCGTGGCTCAGCGTCTGCGTGATCAGCGTCTGCGGGACACCTCGGTGGGGTAACGGAGGGGTCCAGCCACGGGGCCACCCACTCGCCAGGACCCCTGGGACACTCACCCCATTGTTGGGCCCCACGTGCTGCTCGGCGATGCCCAGGAAGGATTGCAGGGGGGTCTTGCTGCCTGCAGGAGAGGAGGGGGTGAGGACAGGAGCCGGCGCAGCGTCCTGCCCGCCCAGCCCGCGTCGGCTCCACCTTTGCTCTTGCCCTTGTGCTGGTCTGAGAGGTGCTCGGTCCGCGTCCGCGTGATCAGCTCCACGTTGGACGCACCGTAGACCTGGCCAAGGAGGGGGGTCACCAGAGGTAGATACTCCCCTCCAAACCAGCAGTACCCACCTCACCTCAGGCATCTCAACCCCCCTGCCCCTCACCTTGGCCTCGTACCCATTCACCATTTCCGTCTTCTCACTCCTCCAGCCCAGGATCCCGGACTTGTTCCTGGGGGTGACACAGAACACCGTGAGCAATGGATGGTCTCACTTGGA
>NW_010338513.1:1654-2183 GCF_000700745.2 Antrostomus carolinensis
CTCCGAGTAGACCACTCGCCGGTCGTGGTCAATCTCCATCACCACCGCGCTGGTGTCTAGGGGAAGAGGGGTTCATGGTACACAGGGACAACCACGGTCCCCCACCATGTCACCCAGCCCTGCTGCAGTGCCAAGGGGCTCTGCCTGTGACAGGGACACCCCAGTGCCAGCTCACCGACAAAGCTGCGGTTGCCCCGCTGCCAGGTCATGTGGTCAAAGCCCAGCAGCGTGGTGTCCACCCGCAGGTTCTGGCCACTCTTCCACACCTTGTAGGTGTCGCTGGGACAGATCTTGGACACCAGTGGCACTGGGGAGAGATGGTGACAGCCCAGCTGGGGACAGGGCCACCCCCCACTGCTGGGTGGGCTACCAGCGCTGAGATGGGTGGGGGAATGTGCCCGAGAACCCAGTGCCTCAGCAGGATGGGGGTCTGAAAGCTTGGGGTGTAGCAGGGATGGGGACAGGTGTCCCCCATCCTGGGGATGGGGATGGATGCTGGGGCTGGGGGCAGTGCCAGAGATGGGGGTGG
>NW_010338513.1:2276-2568 GCF_000700745.2 Antrostomus carolinensis
AGAGCCCAGTGGGGTCAGGAGGAGCCCTTGGCCGGTGTCCCCCACCCCCTGCCCTGGAGGGAGGTACCTTGCGTAGCTTCTCCAGCAGGATGGGGATCCCGGCCAGGCGCTTGATGGCTCTCTGGTAGTCACGGTAGCGCAGGACCAGCTGCACCAGCTCCAGGTCACGCGTGCTCACGGCTTCCTGAAGGACTGCAGGGCAGAGAGGGACAGTGCCCAGGGGGGTGGCACGGCACAGCGTGGCGTGGCATGGTATGGCATAGCAGAGCCGGCCACTGCCAGGAGCCACATG
>NW_010338514.1:0-2495 GCF_000700745.2 Antrostomus carolinensis
CTGGGATTCTCTGTTATGTGTGAAGCCATGAAACAGATGTGGCTACAGTACATATCCAAGCTGGAAAAGAATACAGCTGAGGTGGGAAGATCCAGAAAATAAAAGGAAGGCCTTTCCAAAGGTGGTCTCCTGAGGCACAAGTGTGTGCACCAGCTTGGAGTTTGTGTCAGGGGAGAACCCAAGGTGGGGAGTGCAGGGCTCTGCAGCTGGATTTCTCAGCTTTGCGTTACCTCGGGCTCCAGCAGCACTTGCACTGGATTTGGTGGTGAAGCTCCCTCACTGGGACCACACTCACGTGAGCTGGTGGGATGAGCCTTGCTCCAGAGGCTCTGACTTCAGGACTGGAGCACAGAGCAGGGAGTGGGCAGAGAGGGGAGGATCCACTGTCCCACAAGACTTCCCAGCAACAGCAGAGGCCGAAGCTCTGGCCTGTGGAGTGGGTTATCTCTGCCCAGGCTGTGCAAATCCAGTACAGATCAAGAGATCCTGTTTGGCCATGTGGATGGAAGAAAGTGAGGTACTGTGGTTTGGGGGGAAAACAGTGTTCCAGCAAGGAGAGCTGTGCTGTGGAGTGAGACTCAAGCACAGCCTTCCCAAGGTACAAATCTGAAGATTTGGCCAGGATGTTTGGAAAACATCTGCAGCAATTCATCACACGGCCCCTGTGAACACCATGTGCAGGAGCACTCTGCCTCTGGCTGCTGTCTTACTCTGCCAGGGGCTTCTCACATGCTGCAGTAACAACTGGGTCTTTCCTCACATGTCCTGGTAGAAACTGATGCATTTAACACATGCAGGTCCCCATAAAACCAGGCCAGTAGTTTGTATGCCACATGGGAAGCAGTAGATTAATCCCCTGCCTGGGGAGTAAATGTGTTAAAGATCATCACATTAGCACATCTTCAAAATCCTGAACCCGAGCTGACGTCTGGGTTCACACCAAATGAAAGCAATGTCCCTCCGAGCTGTCAGACAAGGAAAGGGTCTCCGGTTGTTTGTAGAATCCCCATAAAGGTATTTATGGGGCTGTTTTGCCCTCGAGGCTTCTCAGGAGCTGATTTACAGCCTGGGAAAAGGCAGTCAAATGGAAACCTGAGGGGTCCTTCCTTTTTTTGCCTGGCCTTCTCACAGCATGGGTTCTTGTGAAAAGGAGGAGATGGGGTTTCTGTGGGATGAAGAGCACCCACCCATGGACCAGGGCTTTCCGGCTGAGGACTCATGCACTGGGGCCCAGGATAGCAGGCAGACTTCTGAAATGCCTGCAGTAATTCATCAGAGTTCTCCCGTGCTCATCCACACCTCCCCAGACATCATCACCTCCGGGCTGCTTCACTTCTGATGGCAGGAGAGCAACCCTCCTGCACCGGCACTGCTGCTTGTGAAGGAGACACACTGCAGCTGGGGTCTGGGAGAGCCCCAGCAGACCAGACTCCTTCAAAGTGAACTGCTTCTTCACCCAGTGCATGTTTCTGTGCTGGAAAGGCTTAAACGATCGTGCTAGAGAACGTTGCTGTGAGATTTGCCTGACCACTTGAAAATCTGAGTGTCGATTGCTTGGGAAGTGCAGCTCCTGTGGTGGGGGGTGAACTCAGCCCTTTGCCTCCAGATGCCAAAGTTTGCATGGGTTAAAAGGAAAAAAAAATAAGCTATTAGCAAAACTCATGGGAAAAACCACCAGTAGGAATTAAATTCCAAGATCTGAGGTCTCAGGAAGGAGGTTTCTTGTCCAGTTTGCCAGGAAAATATCACTGTATGTTGCCTGGTTGCATACTGTGTCCTGTGCCTCTGCTGTTTGCTGCAGGTAGAAACAGGGTACTGGGCTTGGTGTAATCCCTACGGTTTGTGACCCTGAACTCCCCGTCCGTCACAGAGCGCACAGCGAGCAGCCTCTGCCCCGTGGTCATGTTCAGATGTTCATGAAGCTTGAACGGGAACACGAAGGCTACATCGGCCACACTGGTGACTGCGTTCAGATGTGACCCTGAGCCTCTGACACCAGCAAGCTCAGGCTCTGGCTGACACTGAGTTTAAGTCTGAGCCCCATGGAGGATGGAGAGGAGTAAGTGACAAAGACAAATCTTTTCCTATTTCTCTCAGAGTTGCTGGTTCTCATCTGCTGTTGTAATTCTCATGGATAAAGGCTAAATGCTGCTGACTCTTTGCAGCAAACATGGGGCATACGTACCGTGGAGAGGCAAGGCTTCCCAGTCAAACACATGTATGTTTATTCCCAAATGTCTTCCTTCCACTTGAAGGAAGGAACACCAAACCTTTAACTTTGACAGGGTCTATCTTTTCCCATCTGAAGATATTTTTGGTCAAGACAGTGAGGGTTGTTTTGCTGCACTAGTTTGGGAAATGTCTGTGCAGTGGGATGGAGGAGAGCCCAGGCGAGCTCAGCCCAGCCAGCCACCTGCCCCACTGTCTCTGCCAGCTCTGCAGGCATCAAGCTGTAGAGCATGTAAGGAAGGAATCATAGAATCATAGAATGGTTT
>NW_010338515.1:0-4368 GCF_000700745.2 Antrostomus carolinensis
TCCTCTCCTCTCCTCTCCTCTCCTCTCTGTCATTCCACCAGTTCATCTCCTGCAGTGTTTGCTCCGCTGGAAAAGTGGTGAGAACAATTTCCATGTGCTTTCGGGAGCCCCGTGAGCTGGTTGAAGGGTTGATTTGGAGCTGTTGGTGGGGTGGAGGCAGGGCAAGATGCCAGTGCTGAGGCCCCACCGCTGCGGCCATGCTGCAGTTCGGGTGTGTTTCCCCCCACGCCCGGGTCCCCTCCAGCCTGGGGTGAGGTGGGTAGGTGCCCATCCCCAGAGCATCACTCCCTGGCCCCACTCTGGCTCCCCAGTGGTTGTTGGTAAAGCCCATGAGAAATTAAAATGGCATTAACACCCTGAGAGTGAACCTGCGGCTTCCTGCCATGAAACACGGCGCTGCCGGTGCGTGTCCCGCCATTTTGCTTATTTATATGCCTGTAGACTAGTAGAGATTTTAAGTCCTTTGTCACTTTTAACAAAAATGTCGTCACTTGGTAGTTGCAGGAGGCTTTAAAATAAAAGGGCAGTAGAGTGGAAGGGCCAAGTGTGAAATTTGTGGATTATCTTGACTGAACTGCACGTGTGCATGCACACAATGCCGGTGAAACAGGAAAAAAAGGTCTCTTTTGGCGCGGCAGCGTGGAAGCGATTGGCCTCCATGTTGCTGCGAAGCAGAAGCGGAAGTTCGTTAGTGCAGGAGTTGCGTGTGTCAGGAGAGATGTAACGATCGCCCGCTTTATCGGCACGACCGAAATTTAATGTCCGACCTTTTTGGGGAACTTGGGTTTCATCAACGTCGAACATGGCTGGTGTGTGGGGACTTTTTCAACTAGTTCTGAATTAAATTAGGTTCTTAAGTGACTTTTTTTTTTCTTCTTTCGCACAAGGTTCCTGTTTGATTTACAGTCTCACTCCAGCAGGAGGTGGGGGTTGAAGTGCAGCGCTGGCAGAAGCTGAGCTGCAGGCTCTGGTCCTCGCTGGCTGTGTGGGCAGCTCCCGTCCCATACGCCTGCCCGCCCACAGGCACCGTGAGGCTGCGTGGGGAGGCAGCAGCTGCCAGGGTGGCTGCTGCTGGGGGGTAATGACTGAAAATGGTTGGTGAGCTGGTGCTTACAGTAGCCGTGGTTGGTGCGTCCCGGGTGACCTTCTGCCCATACTGAGTGTCATAAGAAACGGATCTCTGAGGGAGGGCTAGAAATTATCTATACAAGTTTCTTAATTCTGCAGACTTAAGTTGTCTTACATGGTGTTTATCACATTTGTCATGACAAAGAGAAAATTTAAATATACTTTTACCTTACATCCCTGATGCCATGCCTGTTACAGCACAACCTGTCACTCAGAGGTTTCCCTTTAAACTTTTCCCTTCAGGTCATTTTGAAGCAGGAACCTGGGGGGGAGGAAGCACTTTTATTCTGCTTGAGGTGTAATTGTGAAGAGGATGCCAAGAGCCATCCTCATACACAGCACCCAGGACACATCGGTGTCCCACTGCCACGCTCACAGGGCTTCTGCCAGCCCGGGCTGGGTTGCCACTGGCCCTGCAGCCTTTCCCTGCCTGCTTTCAGAGGGAAGGGCAGGCGACCGTTGCACAATTTTTGGAGGTCAGTCTCTTGCTTCACTTGCGCCAGGGCTGCGTTAGCTCGGCCAAGAGGGTTCCTCTTTTTTTGCTCTGGTTGTAATAACAGGTAGTGACTCTAAACCAGAAAAAGTATCTCAAAATACTTTCTCTGTACACAACATGTTTCTCTTTTCCCTGGTCTCCTAATTGACCTTTTTTTGTTTGAATGACACGCGAAGCTAAGTGTACAATGACATATTTCTTTATCTTCCTCTGCTGGAAGATGATTAGTCCATTGTCTCATTTGGTATCCCAGATGGTAATTATTATCATGATTAGATTAGAATCTGGGAGACCCCTGGATCTGAGATTTCCTTCGTTTCCTCTTTACTTGGACATTTTGTTATTGCAGAGTTTGTGCTTGGCACCCACACTCGAGGGTGTGAACCCCTGTAACCTGTATAAACCTGAGTGAAATGGAACACATTTGCTTTATAGGATATCATGAGAAACGACATCCCAGGTGAACAGGGATAAACCCAACGATAAGGCAAACTGGCCCTGTACCTTGGTGAAGAACAGACGTGTTTGAGCGGGGCCTACAGCAGGAGCCAGCACCCAAAGAAAGGGCTGGCAGGGGGGTCTGGCAGAGGGGACTCACAGGGCTGGAGGGGCTGGCAGGGCTGCTGCCATCGCAGGCAGCAAGTACCAAACCCAGCAGGCAGGTCGCTGTGTGCTGTCACCTGAAAATGGGCTTGAAAATGAAACTAAATAAACCCAAGGGTGGTGGAGCTGTGCCCTTCCAGCTGGGGGTGGCAGGGCTGGGTGGGCAGCTGCCATTCTAGCTGTGACATCTCTGTGTCCACGTGCTCACTGTGCGGCTGCTGCCGAGGCAGGACAAGGGACAGTTTAGACACCAGTTATATTTTAAAGCTAGCTCTATGTGTAGAAAAGATCATTCGCGCAGACACTGGCCTACTGAAGTTATTCAAGAGGAATCTGGGCAGTGAGAAAACTTTGTGACCGGAACAAGGGCTTTGAGAATGCCCAGCGTACTGATGTAAGCGTACAGAAAGGAAACGGCCTTGCGCAGTTCTTTGTGATAGAACAGAAACAGGAAGAGCAGCAAATGATCCCTTACAATATTTGTTCCCAGAGACTATCAAGGCGTGTGGAACCGATGCTGGAGTTATCTGAGCAGTGCATCTGTACCACTGCTGCTTTGTAGAACGACAGGCAACGTCACGCCACTCAGGCAAATATAAAAGTATGATGGGATACCAATTGCCACGAATTTTTTACTGATCTGGATGAAACTTTGAAACACAGTTGTAAATTCATGGCATACTTTCCTGAAAGAAAAAGGAATGTTTCTTTATGTCCTTTCAGTCTCTGGTTTCTATAAGAAAGCCAAAAAAGATAAACAGAAAATAGCAGATATCCCTCTCAGCCCGTGATGTTCCTTCATTTCCTCAGGCACTCCGCGCTCCGGGATGTTCCCCGAGGCTGCTCGTCTGGGCTGCTCCTGACGAGGGATGTTCAGGGCACCTGTTGGGACACCCACCCTGGTTCTCACCACGGGTTCAGAAAACAGAAATTGAGTTTGAAAGTTTAAGAGAAAAGAGAATAACTGAGTTTTTTTAAAATCATACATATAGATGCATTTAAATATACCCAGCCTTAAGAATAAACAGTTGCTTCATACGATATAATACTTTGAAAAGAAATACTAAGCAACATGTCTCCTGGAATCGGTGCAAATATTTGTAGGGTTTGTCTGTGAGTTTGGCTGAGACACGACTGCTGCCTTGATAGCAAAACCCAAAGTCAGAGAATCTTGCCCCTGATTTTATTAAAATGGTAAAACATAGAGAACTGAAAAACAGTTTTCAGGGTCTTACAGCAAATGGAAGAAAAAAAAAAAAAAGGATTAACAGTGTAAGAGGTATATTGTGAGCCTCCAGGGTAGAACAGACTGCACACTGCAAAGGAGAATATAGATCAAAAAGAGAAAACCTCGGCAGGGTCAGAGGAAGAAAGAGCTAGAAGAGGGACCACAAAAGGTCACTTAATCCATTCCTCGCCCCAGGCAGGATGGAGCTACTTAAATCACTCCTCCAGACGAGTGTCTCACCTTGATTTAGAACCCTTGACAGTCCTTTTTCTCCCTCTAAGTCCAGCCAGAGTCTCTCTCCCTGTAGTTTAAGCCCATCTTCTTGTCCTCACCACCATAAATACAGCAGCAAGATTGTTCTCCGCTCTTTGTAGTGTCCTTAAATCCTGGAAGATCATTGCTGTGCTTCCTCCAGCCTTGGCATTGGCAAGCTGTTTCCAGTTCTTCCCATCGTTTTGTCCCCACCACACTCTCTGAAGCTCCTGTCCCACTTTTTGTGTCCTAGCAGGCTGGCACTGGTGGGACCGGACCCCACATGTCCCCCGGCACACCCCACCTGGGAGCATCCCTGCCTCACTGTGTGTGCAGCTGTACGTCCCTTTTGTCCCTTAGGGCAGTGCCACATTCCTTTGCATGTGGCCCTGGATGTCCGTGTCCTGCGATGGACGCCTGGACGTTGTGTCTGACTGAGCTGTGTCACTGTAGCTCCTTTTTCTGCACTGCTCCTGTCAGTGTCACCGGCATGGCAGTACCGACACCTGTCCGTGTGGCACTCGGCAGAACAGCACTGGCGCCTTGGTGATGGGTGCCCCTCTCTGAGGTCCCCTCCCTCGGAAGGGACAGGGTTTCTTGGGAGCCCAGGGAAGCTCAGAGCAGTGCCCACCGTCACAGTGGGCGCTGGCCGCCTGCTCTG
>NW_010338515.1:4555-4791 GCF_000700745.2 Antrostomus carolinensis
CAACGTGCTCTATTTGCCACGAGGATGAAAGAGCGGGAGATGGGATGGGACAGAGGGACGGGCTCTCTGCCTGCTCTGGCCAGACCAGGACTGGTGCCTCACTACAGGGAAGGCGTTTCTGGGGAGCCTGGAGAGCACACCCTGGTGCTGGCCGAGGCAGCCCGAGGACACCCGTGCTGCGGGCGGGCGGCTGCGCTGTTTTCCCGGAGACATTTTCCACCCGCGTCCCTCCCCCC
>NW_010338516.1:0-608 GCF_000700745.2 Antrostomus carolinensis
GTGGAGTCTGTTGGAAATTAAAAAAAAAGGGGAAAAAAAATAAAAATTAAAGATTTTGAGCCGTTTGAGTGTCACCGTTTGGGGGGTTTTGGGGGGTTTTGTTGGTTGTTTTGGGTTTTTTGGGGTTTTTTGGGGTTTGTTTTTTTTACCACAGTGTGTCTCTTTCTAAGGAATCCACTATTCTGCAGTGATGGTCTGCAGCAATATTCCTGACATACAGCATAAGTCAGCATCAGGCTCATTACTGGTTAGAATGGGATCAAGTTCAGCCTCGGTATCACCTAACATGTCTTTCAAGAGTCACAGAGGGAGGAATGATGGACAATGTTGCTGTGCCTCTGAAAATATTTTTTTTTTTTCCAAAAACATGTCACAGAGACAACATATTTTCTGTACAAAGCTTTGATGCAACTGGTATTAGGAAGAACACCTGCACAGATTTATGGTTTTTTGCAGGTCACTTGCTCCATTTTTGGGCTGGAGCTGGAAAATTCTCACTGATAAATCAGCACCCAGCACAGTGGCAGCTCCCTGTTGGGAGGGGACCCGGGGACATCGCACCCAACGCGGGATAAGGCTTCGTTCCACCCCAATTTAGCCCTTGTGCG
>NW_010338517.1:0-16107 GCF_000700745.2 Antrostomus carolinensis
AGGGGCAGGGGCTGCTCGCAGCTGAGGGGAGCCAGGACGGCAGCTGCCTTCTCTGCCGCTCCCCAGACCTCCCGCTGCCTCTGCTTCTGCTTGCTCCTAAGGGTTCTTCTCCCTCAGCCTTCACCAGGCAGAAAATAGTAGCTAAAGTCTTAATGAGTGCGAGCAGCTTTGTACAGCTTTTAACTATATTCCAGTTTATGGTGGTTGCTGGAGGGGGGAAGTACTCAGTTTTTTCCTCAAAGTTAAAGTTTTCCAAACACGTTTCTGTTTTGAGATATGTGCTGTTTCCTGCCTACATACTTTTTCTCCTCGATAAACATGCACTTCACTGGAACCATGCCTCCACCTTCCACCCTCTACCTAAGTTACCTCACAGTTTTCAGGCTTGTGGTCTCTAAATTTCCTTTTTATCTGTTTTTGAAATCTCAGTAAATTCCCTTTCCTCAACAAAGCTGCTACACTTTGGTACTTTTTCCCCAGTAAACATGCACTTCACTGGAACCATGGCTCTACCCTCTAAGTTACCTCACAGTTTTCAGGCTTGTGGTCTCTAAATTTCCTTTTTATCTGTTTTTGAAATCTCAGTAAATTCCCTTTCCTCAACAAAGCTGCTACACTTTGGTACTTTTTCCCCAGTAAACATGCACTTCACTGGAACCATGGCTCTACCCTCTAAGTTACCTCACAGTTTTCAGGCTTGTGGTCTCTAAATTTCCTTTTTATCTGTTTTTGAAATCTCAGTAAATTCCCTTTCCTCAACAAAGCTGCTACACTTTGGTACTTTTTCCCCAGTAAACATGCACTTCACTGGAACCATGGCTCTACCCTCTAAGTTACCTCACAGTTTTCAGGCTTGTGGTCTCTAAATTTCCTTTTTATCTGTTTTTGAAATCTCAGTAAATTCCTCAACAAAGCTGCTACATTTTGGTACTTTTTCCCTAGCAAAGCTAAAAGAGGCTGGTGGTGGTGCTCCTGCAACTTAGAGTAGTTGTTTGTCAGAGGAAGAATCTTACAGATGTATTAAAAGTAGGTGGTATTACCTTTTCCAAAATGGCTCATAGAACTTGAAGCTGAAACCTGGAATGTCTTACTGCTGCATGCACCTTAATTTGTTTTACTCACAATCACCTCCTGATTGTTTAAAGCTGCTGTGTGGATGGCAGGAGCCAGTGAGGGCACTAGTGTAGGGAGAAGGCTATGGATTGTATGATTTGTTAGTGCTGAGGACTGGTCAGTGTGATCTCATATGTACAAACAAGAGGTATCTCTTTGCCAGGTGTTCTCAAAGTATGGTACAGAAACTCTACCCAAACAAAACACCTGTACTTAACATGCTGCTGGGTCTTCATTATCTGAAAGTATGATAAAGACATCCCTGAGGGTTGTTAATATGTAAATTCAGTCTGGGGCCTTGTGTTTGACCCTTTTTGAACTTACTCTCACAAATTTGTGCTGTTACAAGACCTCAGATAATTTTCAGGTACCATTGTGACATATCAGTGATGCCAACTTTAATGTAAATCAGCTGATGTGAGTTAACCTTACCTAAGACTGATAGTGCAGCCTTCATATACCTCTGTAGAAATACTGAAAACCACAGGAGTATTTATTTTGGTTCATGTGTAAGGCCATTAGAAATAACAAAATTCAGCATCTTTTATATGGATAAAGGCTTTGATACACTGTCTAAGCAGTTTGTCTTTCACATTGACAGTTCAGGAGCTGCTGCTGCTGCTAACAGGGATGCCATGGCCAGAGTACTGTACTGATGAGTGAGTTTGGGCCCTTTGTGTTTCTGTGCTAATAACCCCTTGTAAGTGGCCAAGCTCTTGCATCCATACATATGCCATGAACTGACAGAAGACACTTCTGCCACTCCCTAGCAAAATTCAAAATGCATTTGATGGGCTTAGTAGAACTCACACTACATTTGTTCTGCACAGAATAGGCTATAGCTGTTTTATGGTGACCAACTGTCTGAAAAAAAATGAACCCCAACCATCCTTGTATGGTTAAAGGAGTTATTAGCAACTTTCTTTTTGCTGTTTCTCTGAGAAAAGACTTCTGTACTGTGAGGGTGCCAGAGCACTGGAGCAGGCTGCCCAGAGGTTGTGGAGTCTCCTTCTCTGGAGATCTTAAAAACCTGCCTGGACACCATCCTGTGCAACCTACTGTAGATGTACCTGCTTTGGCAGGGGGGTTGGACTAGATGATCTCCAGAGGTCCCTTCCAGCCTCTGTGATTCTTCAGCCAAAACTGAAATTTACTAAGCACGTTCCCCATGTATATACATTTACCATGCATTTTTCATAACTCCAAGCAATGTTATGTATTTGTGATGATGGATGCAGCTATCCTGCCCCAATCTATAAATTGCTTTTCTATATAAAGTTGCTGTGTTACATTTTGGTTTATATTGATATTGAAGAGGCTGCTATTGTTGCTTAAATGTGAACTCTTAATAGCTTGTACTTGTTTCATCTTGAGCTGTGATAATTTATGATTTGCCATACAAAAAGATAAATAATATTTGTTGGCACTGGCTATGGAAATACAACTAGCTTTGAATTCAGTGGCAGGTAAAGTGGTGGCTCTGAATCAAAGGTCAGATAATTAGTCTGTGGTGAACTACAGAAAATAGTTGGTCCAGTTCTTCTCTTGAGCAAAGATCCTTTCTGCTTAAATTTGGAGATCTCCATTAGAGAGAAAGAATCTCCCTGCTGAGACCTCTCTCTCCTCCCCACTTGGGATTATTGTTTTATTAGATGCCTAAAATCTATGATCATAGTTACACTAAATGAAGTTGGAAGGGACTTCAGGAGGTCTTTAGTCCAACCTCCTGCTCAGAGCAGGGTCAGCTCTGAGGTCCAGTCAAATCTTGAAAAAATCCAAGGCTGGCACCTGCACAGCTTCTCTGGGTGACCTGATCCATTGCTTAGGACACAGTTCTGATTGCTTCTCAGAAAGAAACAGTGTTGTAACAGAACATTATCTTCCTTATAAAAGCTTTTGCAGATTTATCCATCTTCCCTTTGCTTTGGTACCTTAGCTACATTCTAGCCACAAAAAGCTAATACATACTCTTAAAAAATCTATTTACGTTTGGACAAAGGCAGATTTTAATCTTTTAAGCAGTGTGCAAACCTAGAAGATGGATAGCAGACTTAATCTTCATTTCTAGAGCAGAATGTTGTGTGATTAAGTATTCCAAATAACACTTGGCCGTTCTTGTACATGCTTTCCATATCCATATATATGTGAGAAAACCCCTCAGTTCTCTGAAACCATTTTTCAGCAGAACAGAAGAACAATTACAGCAAAATTTTAAAATTATTCATATCACAGCTGTGCAAATATGAATTGATTATCATTGCTGTTTAAGTGTGAATAGAGGAAGTGATTAATGAATGCTTCTCAGTAAGATGCAAATGTTTTCTAGTATAAGTTGCAGTGAGCCATGTCTATTTAAGAGAAACAGTAGCAATAAGTGAAAATAAGTTCAGCTTCATCAGTGTATTCAGTTAGCTGAAAATAAAACTTTATTTTTTACCAGATTGAAAACAATTTTCAAGCTGAAAGGCTCCCTTTCTCTCTAACTTGGAGGTAATGTAAATGTCAAACACTAGTCAAAAGATATACCTGTTATCTGGTTATTAATTGACAGCCTGCTGAGCAGTAACTGCTGGCATCCTTTTATCTTGCTGTGAGATTGGAGGCTGATCTCTTCACAACCTGTCAGTGTCACTCTTATGTCAGGCACCTGAGGTGTTTCCCTGAAGAGATTAAGGATGCTCTCCATCCGTTCCATTGAAAATAAAGACCAACCTGGGTTATTTGGTTAGCATATCTCAATATAGTGGCATTATGTAATAAACAATGCAAAATTGATCTTATAGCCTGTTTGCTTTTCATTTTGATTTACAGGGATGAGCAAGTGAAAGAAAAATTGATGCAGAAGTGACGTAAGCCTGGTTTCAACAGCTCACAGAAGCTGCTCAGTGACAACTCTGGCAATCTGAATTTATGTTGCTTTGCTGTGCCTACACATGCAGCTGCACTGACAGTAAACGGCTCTCTTCCAGTGTGTTTCTCTTTCCAATTTTTATTAAAAAAGAAAAGAAACTGAAGCTGCATTTTGCTTTGTAAAATAAACATAGAAGTTACAGCTTCTTATTTAAAATTACCAATGTCAGAAATTTAAAGACTATACTTCCCAGGCTAGTTCAACAAACTTCCTACAAATCTCTGGGCATGTCTGTACTGTGTGTAGTGGAGAACAGGAAAGTTTGGCTGTAATGGGGAATGCAGCTACACTTCGGTACACCAGCTCCAGTTTCTAAGCTGTCCAACAGGACAGTGTGGTTGTATTGATTTCTGGACTGTACTGGCTCCTACCATGCCAAGTCAGCAACTGACTGTACCAATGGATAAAAGTAGGGCTTATCTTTAATATAACAGGTTTTTCTGAGTCTGACAGTGCTAAATCTTAGCTACCTGGATCAAGCTCATCATGTAACATGAGCTGGCACTTCTGATACCAACTAACAGCCCTGGTTGTTAACTGCTGTGCTCTTATAATTATTCTCTTATTTACAGCACCCTATGGAGGTTCTCAGGTGTTGGAAAAAAGAATTTTTTTCCTTCTTTCTCTAGTTGTGATTTGTGACTCTATCTACTAAGTGAAAGGAACACAGGTGGTATATGGGTGATACAAAAATCAACCTAAGATGGCCAATAAGGCTATTAAATCACCATTGCTAGTGATTCAAATAATAGCCACATACTTTTATTTTCAACATGGTTTGTCACATACAAATATTTGGGAGATTGTAACTTAGAATATTTATTAACAAAAAGTATTAAGTTGAGTATTTTTACAATAATTCCTAAGCTGGTATGTGCAATGAAGTGCCTCGGGTCAGTTCTGGCCACATAATGCAATTGCAGCATCAGAAAAGTCTAGTGTGAAGGTGCGTTCACTGAGAAAATCCAGTATTTCCCACAACAGAGGAGTAGGATTTGACTTGTAGGCCTACCATGTGTGAATCCAAAGGTGCTATTGCTATATGCAAGGTGGAAAATATAAAGAGAAAATACCTGTACAACAAAGTATATCAGTGATTTTTCCTTTTTAGTCAGCTGAGCAAGTTGAGTTCTGAATCCTTTCCAGGAAGCCTAAGAAAATGTAAGTTAGAAAATTAGGCAATGAGTCCTGAATGTGCATTCAGCCAAGTCACCTTTGACAGAAGTGAGGACTGCAGAGCCATGACATACTGTCTACTTAAAGCCAAGTGCAGTTTGTCTTTGAAGAACCTCTTCTATCCTTTTTAAACTGGTTCAGAATTGCAGTTTTATTTTCAGCTGCGCAGCTTTCTGTGTAGACTGCACTGTTCAGCACCCTGCAGTGAAGGCATACCCTGGGAGGCAGGGCTGTTGGATGCTGCAGCTCCTGGCTCAGCCTGAATTACAGACTGGGCGGGGTGAGGAACCACTTCCATTTGAGGAGGCATGTGCTCCTAAAGAGGTAACTTCTGCAGTAACTCCATGTTCTCTGCTGTGCCTGGAGTAGTGTTTGGGCCACAGCAGAAGCTGGGCGCCAGGACCAGCTAGCTCACAGGCTGCCTGTGGCTGAGCAGCTGGCAGTGGAAATCTTGTGTCTGTCTCTCACTTCACACTGAATGTCTTGCTAGTGCACCTGTAATGCAGGAAGGAAAAATATAGTGCACTTAAAAGGATGCTTCCCTCTGTTATGTTGTTCTAATTTCAGAGAGTGCTGACATTTAGGATTACCTTCAGTCTTTCCTGTGGCTGTGACACTCTGGACAAAATGCTGAGCAACCTCAGGTAGATTTGAACCTCATCCTGCTTTATGCACAAATAGAACAAGATGACCTCAGGTGTGCTCTTCCAACCTAAACTATTCTGTGACTCTTAAGTGTAATTTATTTTAATTACAGCTTTGTGTAGCTAAAGTGAAATAGAAGAACTCATGCTGCTTTATTGTGTGAAGTGCAATGGATTTTTTTCCATTGCTGCTTTTCAGGTTTTGCTATGTCCCTTTTCATCCATCTATTATTTTGCTAATGTTAGCAGCAAACCTAGTAGATACGCTGTTCACCTGTCGGCTCATTTCAGCTCACTTCCCAAATGTGAGAAAGAATACTCATGGACAAGTCATCTAAAGCTATTCCTTCCAATAATTTATGCTGAATATCTTTAGAGGGAACATAGAAGTATTATTTTTGAATGATGCAAATTAATATTTTATGTCCTTTTCAATTAATCTGAGTATATAAAATTTTCAATTTTTATGATTTATACACAGAGCTAATGCAAATCCATTGTGAAGACAGCTTTAAAAATCAATGTAAAAATAAGTTACACATAAATGAAAGAGAAGCAAAAAGTGCAGCCACGAGCTATTACATATAGAATGAAAATGAATTTATTGCTCAAGTCTTTTATTACCTTCTATTATTAAACCATTAAGGAAGTCCCTTAAGTTTAATCCAAACTGGAAAAGACACATTCACATGGACACATATATATATATGATATTCCAGACAAATACATACTAAAGGAATATTGTGAGAATTACAGCTCCCAGAAGAAAATTAAAGATTGTTTCCCACATCTCTGAAGTCAGCATGGTGTATCTATCAATAAATTATAAAATGTGTACTTTAATATGTTTATATACTGGGGAAAAGTTAGAAATTACAGGTTTTTAGCACTGGAACATACACATATAAATTCAATCCTAGGTTTGTAGTAGCTTAGAACATTTCTTTGGTTCCAATGGCAACAGCCACACAAAAATCCAAGGAAGTACGGTCCCAGAGAACTAACAGATCACTGAACACTTAAGTAACTGCAAAGTTGTGCTTTATATCTGTATATGAAGAGATTCAAATATGCATATTTCTGGAGCTTTGCACCTGTGTATTGAAGTGATTGCACATAATTAGCAATGTGATTATCAAATATGTTTTCACATACCGCATATAATTAGACCTACAGAAACACACTACATTTAGAATATTTTAATGTAGATAAACTTTGAGGGCAAAAATGAAGTGTTATTAACGAAATGCAAATTGTTTAACCCCTGATGTGCTAGCTCCTGCTAATGGCATCTCCTGTATCCTTCTGCTAGTGGAGGGATTCCCAGGCTTCATTCCAGTGGTGAGGTAAGAGCTGCTGGGGTGTGCTGTGTGGGCTTTTTCACCCCTCTCTATTTTTTCACCCCTCACAGTAACACTGCTACTGTGCAGTTCCAGGCTATGCGACACTGAAGACGCAGGAAGGAAGAAAATCATCAGGATGAATGCTGTGTGCATGCTATCTCGATGCATATTCTTTTGGATGTCTTTGTCACTAAAATCAAATGGCCTTGCATCTAGAAAGGTACTGGACTAACTTCTAAGATTATACACAGGTATGTATGGTAATCACATATAACTAATACCTCATCTTAAACTAAGGTAAAATTATGATTATCTATTACTTTGTAATAAAGCTAGGTTGCTGACTGGAAACCTCGACTTCATTTGTTTTCCATTATTCTTTGATCATAACTTCCTAGATTAAATGGAGTTCAATCAGAAATACACTGCCAGTACTGGTTATTCACATTTTGTTAAACTGCTGTTCATACTATAATTTTGATAACTCTGACAGTTATAATAAACAATTTACTGTATTGTATTAGGCTGATATACTTAGGCCACCTGAAAGGATTAAGATTAAATGATAGGTCTACTCTGCGATACTAAAGAATGAAAAGGGAGATCCTGGCTGCTGGAGGCCCCAGCAAACTTTTCCAAAAGAGTCTTTCTAAGAGTCTGCTTTCCAAAAGGAAGTGTGAGCTCCTGTTTTCTCTGTGTTTTTGCTATGAACTTGGGGTTCTCGAACACTTTCTTAAAGGAATGCAATTTTAAAATCTCTGGACAACTTGTATCCTACTATTTCTTAGCAGTTGGGAGGGTAGATGATAATTATGTTAAAAACATCTGTTTTAAAATAAAATAGCTTTACAGCATATGAATTTTTCTTATAATCATAAACATCAATTCAAATATTTTGATGCCTGTTAATTCCCAGTTAGGCTTGCATATAGCCATGGATGAGTGTGCAGGGCTGATAATTGTTTTACAGGTCACCTTCTGACATTTCACTTAGCATCAGTGGTCTGCATGCCACAGTGTGACTACACTGCTGTGGGCCTCCTCTGTCTTCTCTTAGCATTGCAATTCTTTATTTCAGCTTTCTTTTTTGCCACAAAATGATATATAGTGTTGGTAGTTTGTAGGTACATGCTTCTCCTGACTAAACTACTTCAACTTCAAGTGCCCTTAGACCCCTTGGCCAAACAAGCTGCTTTTACCAACCTGTATTTCAATCTCCTTTTCTGCTAGCCAGAGAATTATTCCCTCATTGTTTTGCCAGTGCTTAATCTGAACAAACACTCAGCAATCTTCACCTCAGCTCTCCCTCTGAATTTACAGTTTATTCATCTCAAACCTGTCAGTGTTGAACAATTTTTCTTCCCTCTCCTATTTCTTACCCAGTCATTGGTCTGTTGTGTGCAGATTGCAAGGCTAACAGATCCTCTGCTGAGGGTTAGGGGAACTGTTGATACCTTCATATTTGCTGCCACAATTTGCCATTATAGGTTAAAATTCCCAGTTCTGGTAATTACAGTTCCTAGCATACTTTAATCCAAGATCATAAGAGAAATTAGTGCTGGAGGCAGATGTCTCAAACCAAGACTTCAAACTGAGTATGAGTATCTAACCTGTCGCCTACAGTACTAGTGACTTTTCTACACTGTGACTTTTGTAGGTTGGGCAGATTTGAGGTAATTGGGGTAATTCCACTGCAGCCCCAGCTGTGAAATAACTTCATAATTAAACCTGAATTCCTCTCAGTATTTTTCAGAAGTCCAACTGAACTTTTAATGACAGAAATAGTATTTCACTGATCTTGGTAGGATAATTTAGAGTATAGGTATTGCCAGTCATACGTTTTACAAATATACAAAAAGACAAAATTAAGTCTTTGTGTGGCTGTACATTAGGGAAGAATTACTGATGTAATGCCTTTAGGTGCTTATAGAACAGTAGGTGAGTAAGAGTTAAGAAAAATCCCCAAAGAAGAGTTGGAGTCCTTCTCTGAAAGGACTGAATTGTTCTAAAAACTCTTGTAGCAGCACATAAAAAAGTGCAGTTCTTGAATTTGAACTTCAAAGTATCCAGGTCGACTTGCTGAAATGAATCCAAGAAAAGTCTAGTAAGAAATAGTGGCAAACCAGAAAGCGATAACGGTTCTGAACTGGCTGTGACTTTCAGTAAGGAGTTGGAGGTCAGTTATAAAAGAAAGGTTCAGATCTGTGGACAGCTGTGAAAGCCAGATAAAGGTAGTAGAAGTTGAGCCTGATCTACCATTTGTTGTACTTTTCTCCATTTTTCCATCTGTATCCCACAGAGATCAGATGAAAGAGATGAAAGAATCTGAGATCAAATACTATAGAAATCATTCATTCCATCTTGGAGAGGGAAACTTCTTGGAAGATTTTTTGCTGCTGTTATTGGGGCTTTTTCTTTTTTTTGCTTTCTGTTTTTTTGTGGGGTTTTTTGTTTGGTTTGTTTTTTGTTTGGTTTGTGGGTTTTTTCACCTCACATCCCAAAGGCTGGAAAGATGAACAAAAAATGAGGGAGGGGAAGCCTAGTGGATCATTTCTAATATTACTTTATATTTATTTCTCAGAGGATACTTAAGTTTCTAGACTTCATAAAAGGGTTGTGATGGGGATTTGGATTAAGTTAGACCATGTCTATCCATAGCACATCTAAGCATCAGTCCTGAAGGAAAAGACAAGATATGGTCTGAACAACTTTGAAAACCATAGTAACTTGACTTCTAGACACAAGCAGAGGTGCTTGAGATAAACTGCTGGTAGAGTAAGTTATGTTTGATGGGGACTTGCAGATTACGATCACCTGAAAGGAAATGGAAGGTTTTTTGTATGATGGTAGAAGAAAATAGTGCATATCACCAGGTGGCAGTGTTACACAGTCTTGCAACTCCTGTTTGTTACTATATGAGACGTTCTGGGGTCTTGGGAGGCGTACCAATAGGGATATGTATTAGTTTTTCCTATATAGAAGGAAGCATGTAGCAGTTTCAGAAGAGGCAGATCTCTCTCTGCATTGATCTCCCTGATCAGAGTAAATTCTTGGGAGGAAGTTACAATCTGGGAACTTGGGCACTGACTTGGACACCTTAATCTTTAAACAAGGGAATGTATTGCATGCTGTTAGACAGACTGTTCTTTACTGGGAAAAGCAAAAGACCATAGGCAAATGCAGCAGCATCCTTCCCATGATTGACAGTGACTGAGGCTGTAGCATTCCTACTTGTACCTGAATCTGGAAAAATAAATGTGGACGTGGTACCCCAATGACAGGCCTTTGGTCTGTAGTAAGTCCACAAAAGCTGCACTGCACTTTAGAGTTCGCATCATAAATATTGCAGGATTCAGAAGGCTGAGGGTTGGAAGGAATGTGTGTCTAAGTTTTTCTGTGCACAGGATTCAAATAGGAGAGGAAATTGCTGTGTCTGTCCTGCTAAGTGCTTTCCTCAGGCTGTCTTCATGTTGCAGATTCCAGATGTAGAGAGTGTGCACAAACAGCCCTATGTTTAGTAATCCCAAAGAACTGGGATTACAGAAAACCACCCTGCATTTCATACTCTTTGCCTTCTCAACAACAACAGCAGCCCCAGGCTCTGGCTAATTTGCAGCCACTGGTCACACCTCGCATCCTCCTTGCTACGGTTCTGATTATAACTGGACACCAGCAAGGCTCACCATTGCTTGTCTCTAGTGCCACCCCATTCTCAAGGCAGTGAACTCCGGTGAGCCCTGTATGTGGTCCTACATGCCAGATTTTTTCTTTGCTAACTAATATACTGTAACTTCAACCTGAGTTTTGTAAGGTAACCTGGCTATGTCACAGTACAAGAGGCAAAGGAGGACACAAATTTTTCTTCCTTAAATTAATGTGAATGCTCAGTGCTGGTGTCTACATTAGTCAGTTAAACACCTTCAGGAGCTTTCTTGGTTACTGAGACCGAATAGCATGATGTGGTCTGACCTACACCGAAGCTGTGATCTTAGTGACTTGAGTGCTGGTTGGAAATGATTTCTGGAATGGTTTGGCTCCAGGAACCTGGTCACAGGATTTCGTCATTCTTTACTCTGCTAGATACCCATGTTGCAAAACCCAGGAATAATCCCAGGTGGTGTTTCGTTTGCTGGCACGGATACTCACTGTGAATCTAGGGACTGGCTGCAATGGTACAAGTGCAAAAGATGACCGAGTTTATGTGGTAGAAAGGAGAGCTACCTATAAATATCTAGTTTTGGCATTGATCTAAAAAATCTAGCTCAAAGTTTTCAGAAATGTTCCTTTTTTGGGAAACTACATTCTCAACAACTGTAGCTAAAAAAAATCAATATAATAATATTTCTATGAGCAGTTATATGGTTTTAAACAAAAGAAAAAATAGTAGAATGCTGGAAGTGATTTACAATGCTCCATTTATCCTGGGTCAGTGTCTTACACAGGTGGTATTATGAATATTCAAAGCAGAATATAGCTGATCCTTTCTCTCATGAAGCAAACAAGCAGCAATGAGTAAGGAATGACTTGCAGAAGCCACTGCGTAAGGACTGGCACATGAGACATTGACTGAAAACATTGTTTCTGTATTGTCTGCATTCTGACTAAAGGAAATAGAAGGGGGTCATAGGTGTAGTAAAGCTATTACACTCAGAAAAAGATTGGCAAGCAGAAGTGAAAATTAACAAGCCTCATAATGAATTGCAACTTTACAAGAAGATAGACTGGTGACAAAATAATGCCTAAATTGCTTTAAAAGGAAGAATACAGCACTCGTGTGATTGAAATAGAAGGTCCAGTAAGAGCACATACTAAAATTTAATCTGACAAAAACAAGGGAGGTTTACCTTGGAACAGATTAATCCCAGAGAGATGACTGAAGTTAGCATGAGTTTATTAATTTAACAGGTTTTATCCTTGTGACAAGGGAGACACCTGAGACTTGCTGTACAATGAAAAATTGGTTTATTGGAAATCTCAACTGGCTGCAAGTGTTGAAACAGCTCAGGTCAGGCAGTGATAAATAATTTAAAGAAACCAGTGTGAGGTAGGTGTCACTTTAATTTTGCATTAACAGATCTATTAGATGTTAACCTTGTCAGACAGGTAATTGCTAAATGAAATCACACTTTTGTACCTTTGCTTCATAATATCATTTGCTTACTTATGCATTTTGTACAAACCTTGGTGTTGGCATTGACACTGCTTCACATGCCCATTGCTTCATACTAGTGAATATTGTATTGACCTTTAAAATAAATGGTAACTACGCCAATTTTTATTTTTAGCAAGTTGGAAAATGTGTTGTGTGTTACCTCAGAGGTGGAAGGAGAAAGTACATACCATGTTGGAATTTAAAAATAATTTTGTGTGGACATTTTCACAGGCCCGCACATCTCTGGTCGAAATGACAGTAGAGCTGGCAGGTAAATTTTAACAGGTGAAGGTTTTCTCCCTGAAATTGTTAGGAGGACTAGGTAATTTCAGGATTGTTTTATTTGAATGCTTGGTGAACTCTGAGCTGTATGCTGACAGCATGGGATCTTGGTGAATTGTTTTGTTAGAAAGAGAATCTTAATTCTTACTCATAATTGTTTTATTTTGAAATCCACAGAAACTACATGCATTTTCTAAAAGTATCTCAAAATTAGCTACTAGCTTGTAACTGACTTTGGATTTTTCTTGTAGTTAAACTCTCATTGGAGATTTACAGATGAGTTATATTTGAAAGGGAAACAGTTGGGATTGAACAGTGTTTGCCATTTTTAGGGCATCATTTTGAACCCAGTTTTGTTCCTATTAAATCAATTGAAACACAGCTGTGTTAAAAATGACTCTGTGTTAAACATCACTTCATTGATGCCAATGAGTTGCAGCTATTGACTTCTGAAGAAGTTAACTGATTTCATTAAAGCTTAATCCCACAGGGCCTTGCACAGTAGTGTGGACCCTCTCTGTAAAGAGAACATAAAATGCTACCAAATGAAAATGCTGAGTTCTCTGTATAGGGATACTTAGTCTCTGCTGGGTATCATGAGACCCAGGTTCACTCTGGAGACCCCAGCTGCTCTTTGAAGTAGGGCCACATTCACTATCAAACTTGGAACTGGGAAGAACCGGGTGGTGCTTGGATGTGCCATGGGTTGTGACTCTACACAAAGCGTGGCCCACAAACTCGTAAAAATATTAAAATCCATGAGTAAAAGCCTGTCTTTGAAAGCTGCATAAACACGTTGTTTCCTGTGGGCATGCAAGTACTTTTTCTTAGTTTCAGAAAAATGAGAGCTTTTTAACAGTCAAGTTTTTCATCTAACCCTCATTATAAATATTTTTGCTTCTCTTGTACATCCTTTCTGTCCAGGAAAAAATATTTTTTGCCATGAATTTTTTAATGAATTGGTAACTGTCTTAAGCAAATTTAAATAAATAAGAATTTAACTGAAATTCACAATTTTTCTGTTTAGCAAGTTCAGCTTTGATCTCCTTTTCATGGAGATGAAGATACAGTGTCAGCAATCTGATATTTAATGAGAAAATCTTAAATTATAATAGCATTTCTGTATCTTACTAAAAAGCAATATGAGGGGTACTTCAGTCTTTAGCAGTGCTTTTATCCCACACAAGCGTTACCAATGCTATTGTATTACGGAAACAAGGCTATATTTAATATTGCCTTTTTTTTGATGGTTGCTTTTTAAGTAATGAATAAGCTGAGTTGAGAACAAAATGCTTCTATATCTTACATTTATCAATATTTACATTTCTCTTCCTGTCACCTAGTAAAAGAGAGAGGTTAAAAGGCAACCTCAAGGCCACAATTGGGAGGCACGGGGGGTCTGAAAGCAGGTGAGCACGGTGGTGGGCAAAGCAAAGAAGAGTCCAGTATCCCTAGAGAGAAGATGGGTGCTCTGCTTCTCTTGCCGGCAAAGGACGTGGTGATTTTCCAAGACAGAGATGCTGTTTTCCACTTTGGTAAGAGCAAGTGGGTGCACATCTCTTGTCATTATGGGAAGAAGTCTCAACAGGCTGGTTTGACACCAGACCCACATTTGATTCTGCCCAGAGGATGGAGGTTCTGGGCTTCCAGCACTGTGGTTTGTGGTTGTACAAGGGTGAATTTCATGTAACACATGATGTTTTCCTTATGAAATTTCACTGAAGATAAAAGTGCATCTCTTTTGCTATCTTAGCAAGATGTGAGAATTGGTGCCTCTCAAACTTTTACAGGTGTAATACCCTAAGAGTGCTGTGGGACCCAGGAAATGTGTGGTGTGTTCGTGTGTTTGAAGTCATGTGGTTTATGCTGTTGTTCTTGTGGTAGCAACTTTTGGAACATCTCACAGCCTTTAGAGTTTTAACTCCTTTTGTTCAGACCATTTTCTGGTAATTTCTGGTAAAAATAACACTGTATTGCTAGCTGGTTGAGGGAGGCGATTGTCCTGCTCTACTCCACACTGGTGCAGCCTCGCCTTGAGTATTGGGTGCAGTTTTGGGCACCACAGTATAAAAAGGATCTAAAGCTACAGGAGAGTGTCCAGGGCAGGGCCACTAAATTGGTGAAGGGCTTAGAGGGGAAGCTGTATGAGAAAAGGCTGAAGTTGCTTGGTTTGTTCAGCCTGGAGAAGAGGAGACTGAGAAGAGATCTCATCGTGGTCTGTAATTTCCTCACAAGGGAGGGGCACGTGCTGATCTCTTCTCTCTGGTGATCAAGGATAGGTCCAGAGGAAATGGCAGGAAGATGTGCCAGAGGAGGTTTAGGTTGGATAGGAGGAAAAGGTTCTTCAGCCAGAGGGTGGTGGAGCACTGGGACAGGCTCCCCAGGGAGGCAGGCATGGCACCAAGCCTGACAATATCCGAGAAGCATTTGGACAATGACCTCAGACACATGGTCTGAATCTTGGGATTGTCCTGTGCAGGGACAGGAATTGGACTTGATGATGCTTGAGGGTCCCTTGCAACTCGCAACATTCTGTGATTCTATGATTTCTGTTGTTTCTGGTGAGCTTTAATGGGAGCCGATACTCTCTTCCAAGAGTCCGGATACTCTGACTTTCTGTATAAAAAGCTTAAAATACATTTGTGTAACTTTTTTTTAAAGTTCTAAAGTTAAATGGCCCCATGGGAAGTCACAGGTCTTCTGTTACCAGCCTTCCAGAGGTGAAGTTGTCTTCAGAGTTGAGCAAGAAAGTTGCTTTAGCACTGTCAGATAGCTAATTAATCCCTCAGTAAATAAAGACATTCTGTAATTAAATAACTGAGATGTGCAATCAGTTCTAACATGAAATGCTTTGCATATTAATGTATTATAATCCAGGAGCTGTATGAGGCTTGGATTTGAGTATGAAGTGCTTGTAACAGACTTTTAAAATATGGAGAACTCATCTCAGACAAAACAGTGTTTTGACAAAGCACTTCTCAGCGAGGTATGACCCATAAGATAAAGATTTTAATGTCTCTTCATTATTTTCCATAGGGAAAACATCACAGCTTCAAGCCGAGGGCTTTTGTAACTATGGGAAGGGACTAGGAAAATTAACTTTTGAAAATTTGTGACAAAGTTAGCTGGCGGGGAATAGATTTTAGTGCCTTGGAGAGAGAAGTTTTGTGCAAGGTCAGCTCAGCACTGAGGACTTTGTGCTCTGAAGGCTTCAAGTGAGCCCAAGAACCAGCAGTGCTGCAGATCGATTCCTCTGCAATTAATTAGTTAATCTGCGCAGTGAGCAGCGTTGTCCCACCCAGTTCTATGAAATACTTGTGAAATACATGGAGCACCGGGCTGTAAACACTGCCTGGAAACCGCAAACGGGACAAGACACCCCCCTCCCCCGCCAAAGCAAATAAAACGGGGTTTTAGGGCGTTTAAAAGAAAAAAGTTGTTGTTTATTTCCGTTTTGCTAGTTTGGTGCCAGGCCGAACCGGACCG
>NW_010338518.1:0-260 GCF_000700745.2 Antrostomus carolinensis
GGTTCTGCCCACAGAGGCCCTGGCAGGGAGGAGCTGGACTGGGCAGCCCTGGCCGCAGCCCGGCAGGGAGGGGCACTGGGGTGCAGCGTGGGGACAAGGGCCGTGCTCTGTCCTTGGTCTCTTGTGGCATATGGGTGGCTCTGTCCCCACAGCCATGCTCCAGCTCCCATCCCATTGCACCCAGGAGTGCCCAGAGGTGCCGGGACCCCTGAGAGCCACCCACCAGCAGGACGGGCAGCCAGCAGAGTGGGGACACCAGT
>NW_010338518.1:405-798 GCF_000700745.2 Antrostomus carolinensis
GGGGGAAAGGCCAGCCCCACAGCTCCCCACCTCCCCGGCCCCTGCCCCGGGGAAAACCTGCACCCATGGAGGGGCCAGGAGCTGCCAGACACACCACAGCCCTGCTGCAAGGAGGGGAAGGGGTCAGTGCGGGACAGGCTGGCAGCCTGTTCCTCCTGGCACTACCTGCGCTGTCGATGGCAATGCCAGCACAGGGACCCGCACTGCTCCTGGGGATGCCAGTCCCCCATGCGGGCCAGGAGCTGCCAGACACACCACAGCCCTGCTGCAAGGAGGGGAAGGGGTCAGTGCGGGACAGGCTGGCAGCCTGTTCCTCCTGGCACTACCTGCGCTGTCGATGGCAATGCCAGCACAGGGACCCGCACTGCTCCTGGGGATGCCAGTCCCCCATGC
>NW_010338518.1:897-2004 GCF_000700745.2 Antrostomus carolinensis
TCCTGTGCTGCCACGGCAGTGCCAGGGAACAGCCCAGCGTCCTCCGGCAGTCACGGATGTTTTCGGCACAAGCTGTACATCAGCTTGCAGAAGTGCCAGCAGTCTCCCAGCCCGGACTGTCCTGTCTTCCCCTTGGTGACTGTGGCGTGCCCAAGGCAAAGCTGACTTGCCAGAGCAGCACAGAGGAAAGCACTTACCGGCTTCGTCTGAACCTCAGGGTGCCACGGGATGACAGCAGGGCCTTGAGGAGGACAGATGGGGACATAAACCTCCCATCCCTCCCAAATATTTCAAAGGTGTCTGCATCCTGTTCTTTGCTTTGAAGTATGGCAAAATCCCAGGAAGGGCCATGGCAGAGAGACAGCACCCAAAAGTAGTAATAAACACTCTATTTGGAGAGCTTCACCTTAGGGAAACAGCAGATACATAAACACTGTGTACAGGGGAAGGCAAAACTGTCAGTACACAGGAATGACACACCAGACTGGGCAGTGCTGGAAATGGATCCTCTCAGTGTCGATGCACAGCACATCTAGCAGGCACCTGCCCTGGTACAGCCAGACGAGAGCAAAGCAGCAGAGATGGGAGCTGGAGGCCATCCAGGGCTACTGGGTGCACGGTACTTCCTTCAGTTCATCACAATGTTCTGCTCATTGATCAGCTCGCAAGATTTAAAAGGACTCTCTCTGGAGCAGGAGACGAAGGTCAGACCTCAGCAGTGGAGCAAGACTGGGAAACATTAGGAAGGCAAACCCAGACCAGCAGGAGCCTGTCCTAAGGGAAGATGGCAGATTTTTTATGCAGGGTGAAGAAAAACAAAACTCACGCACAGGCTGGAGCGGGGAAGGGAAGGCACTCGCCCCAAGCACCGAGATCAACAAACAGCTCTCTCTCTCTCTTCGTGCTTAACCTGAGCACTGCACACACCAGATTCCGAAGGGCCCCTGCAGCCCGGCTCTCAGCCCCGGCTGCTCCCCTGGCACAACGCTGGAGGTCAAGGACCCCAGACCGCCCTCCAGCCGCTGCCAGGGCCACGCAACAGGAGGCAGCAGCCTGGTTCAGCCCAGCCTGGCAGCGCAGTGTGCCTGTGGCTGTCACCCACGCTCC
>NW_010338518.1:2060-11055 GCF_000700745.2 Antrostomus carolinensis
GAACTCCTCAGAGGGGCTGGCTGCATCCATGTCCTCCTGCCCCATGGAAGAAAAACAGCAGGATGTTTGCCACAGACTAGCAAAGTCTCAGCTCCATGGAGGCACTGATGCTGGGACAAAGCTGCGGGGTGCCTGACTGGGAGCACTGGTTTTGAACACGAGGCCAGGCCAACGCACATGGCTCTTGCAGTGGCTGGCAGAGAACAGGCAATGCCTTAGCTCAAGGCAAAACATCTAAAGAACTTGTCCAAAACGCACAGCACTCTCAGATGCCTGCCCTTCCTTCTGGGGCCTTTTCTAACAGATCTAGTATATTAGCACCACAAAGAGACCATCAGTGTTAATTTCCGGGTTTGAAATATAGAACATCCCTCTTCCAGGATGGTACAAATGTGTAACAACTTTGAAGAGTGGGGTTGGGCAAGTAGAGTCTAATGAAGGACTAAACAAAGGCAGGTTTCCAAAGGATTTGTAGCTTTTTAGTCAGCTCATGATTTGACCAAGTTATACTACAGTTTTCTGCTGCATCTAGATTTATTCCTTCTCTCTTCCCTTAAAATCCTCCTTCCCCAGAGTATTTTGGTGACAGTAGGAAAATGATGCACTTCCATGCAGACCGTGACACAATCAGAGATGAACTCACCCTGCTCACCCTTCCTCTGCTAATTACGACATTTTCTTGGAGATCTCCACCACTGCCAAGTTTGGCTGAGATTGGTTTAAGTCACAGGGGGTAAAGACACACATGGTGAATGGTCACATACACCTGTTTCCATAGGAAACCAGGCTGAACAGTTACTTCCTTCCACATGAAATCCTCAGAGCAGAGGGCTGAGGAGAGCCAGGAGCTCTAACCCCTCTTACAGCCCTCCCCTCCCACCAGCAGCTGTCTGCACACCACAAGTTGTAACTACTTGTTAGACAGACCCAAACAACCCAGCTCCAGAACCAACGGCCGTGGTACTGCGACAGGCTCTGATGGCAATCAGGGGCTGATGGAATTCTGCACACACACCTGACTGGAGGCGCATGGAAAGAGCTGGTTGTTTCCTATTTTAGGCCTGTACAAAGCCAAGCAACCTGCACCGTGTCCCATCCACGCTGCATAAGCACTGCTCACTACAGCCTAGCAGTCCTCCTCCAGCAACAGCCACCTCTGAGCAGGGGACACTGGCCCTCCAGGCGCAGGAATCCATTATTTGCTCTGGTGAGGGAGGAGGTGGCCGCGACCAGCCTGTCGCCAAACCCTCCTTATACCAGATTCACACTTCCTCTCACACCACACCCACCTTCACAGGAAGCAATTACACAATGAAAACTACTCTAAGGGAGTGAAGTATTTGCTGTCTAGCAAGTCTCTTCCAGCTGTATCCTTTTTCTGACAGATTCAGTCCCCGTTCTGCTCAACGGGTGCATACAGGAGGGTAGGGCTTTGCTTATCCAGAGGGATAATGAAACCATTGTGGGCTGGCAAAGGATGTGCGTTCTTGGGCCACCAACAACTCCAAGAACAGTGCTGCAACTTGCTCTAGAAGTCTTGGCTGAAATAACTGTAGCCTCCTGGGGCAGTTGATTCTTCCCGGACATACTGCTGTGGCGGGAATGGTCCGATAACCGGCACTGCTCCTGGCATCCTGGACATTGAAGGGAGCAAGAGGAAGCAAAGGAGAGAAAAAAAAAAGGGAGACAACGTCAGAAGTGCTCTGAAATCTGCCAGCTGCAATCACTGCTCAGCAGGCACGGCTGTCAGTGGAGCAACAGTCTACTGCAGCCAAGTCAACTTGCCAGAAAAGCTTCCAAGTGCATCCTTGCCCTCCGTGCGTGTGTGTAAACAGACACCTTCAGCACGGCAGAATTAGCTAGTGCACAGCTCAAGGACTGTTAGAGAGCTCCCATTACAAAGCAAGTACCCTGGCTCTCTTCAGGCTGCAGAAGCTGGCCTGGAACAGGACTGAATGGCTGAATCCAGAAGCAGCAAGGAAGGCCAAGGGGAGTTTTGTAGCTGCAAAAACTTGGACAACATCCACGTCCTTAAAGGGAACATTTATGCCTGTGTGTGGGGGACATCCTCAATGTTATCCTTCTAGAACGGGATGCTTGCTGTTCACTGATCTCGCTGCACTGTTCAAGAGCCAAAACTTTCCTGGGCTGTTATTCCACAGACAGGCAACAAAATATCCCAGTTTTCCTCTTGTCCTCTCTGGGAAACTTGGCTGGGAGCCTGTCCTCACTTCAGGTAGGGTTTCCTAATACCTCTTTCTTGTAAGAAGCTCCCTAACCAACCCAGGCTCATTACTGAGCCTCTTTTAGTGAAGGCTTTGAAATTAGAGATCTGAACTTTGACAGTGTCCAGAACAAGTATTTTTTGTATTAATCATCTGGCAGTTAAAATTTTTGAGATTAATAATATATGCAGGGGATGCCATTACTTAACCCACCAGTTGTGAGAGCGAGTTCAGGAATATAGTCCAGGTTTCTGGAGCGTGCTGAATACATGCCAAATTTTAAGACAAGCAACCCCAAGAGAGATTAGAATGGCAAGAGGATCTCCACTGAGACAGTCTTTAATTAAATTAAAATCTCAGTTGCTACAGGAATGGTGTTTAATGGGTGTCAGGGTGGATGCGCTCACTGCAAAGGTCCACACTGAGCTGAACCATCAAGAACCAAAAGCGGCTGCAGGGCACTTCTGCTTCCGCAGCGCCCCGGAGCTGTCTGCAGAGGGAGCTGCTGAAATGAACCGGCGTCAGGACAAACAAACACAAACCCTGTTGTTCTTGCAAGTCAGCTGGAAATATGCATTCAAAAACCTGCATTTTCAGTTATATTTAAGCCATTGATTTGAACAGCGAGGCTGGAAATACACTTAGACAAGAACATTACTTACTGATTCTTGTGTTTGAAGCCACTGATGTGAGCTTGGTACTGCTCTATGGAGTTCAGCACTATGTTACATGTGCTGCAGGGGTACCCCTTCCCAGCTGAAACAGACAGCAATGTTAGCACACACAGCTAGCCAACAACTGGGTGCCTGAGGTAGAAACAAGTGAGATAATCAATCACTTGATGTGTTAAACAACCGCTAAACAAAGGCAAATAGTAAGTCAATAGTCTGGCCAGGTGGGGAGGTCAGAGAATCCCACTACCCCACCATGTATCAGTCACTGCGAGGGAATCACTAAGCCAGAAGAGCTTTCCTGCTCAGAACATGGATTTGTTTATCTATAAAAAAACCAAGACACATTTCCTAAAAACAGTTCAGAATATCAGACATAGTGAAAGTCTCAGCATTAGGACACCAAACCTGATGCTATACTGCCTTTGCAACTCTGTTTCTCTCCCAAATTCCCACTTCTCCCAATCTGTACATCTCTTAACAAAAAACTTAATTTGTAAGCTCAGTGTGTTTCAATAAAAAAAGCAGCCAGAGGAGATGACACACAATGTCCAGTTCCACAATGCAGCATTCTGCTAAGCCTTGCTGAGGTGCCAACTGAGAACATTAAGCTCGATCCACAAGCAGTTTGGTTACAGTCAGTGTATCAGTTAACTGCAAAAAAAAAAAAAAAGACATTTTCCAACAATAGTTGTACAAGACAGATCAATGGTTTTGTGTAACGTGACAACTCCAGCTGGAATGAAAGTTCAGGAGGTCACAGATACCAAACAGGCAAGCATGGCAGCACAGCTCAGCCCAGGAGTCTCTAGCAGGGCAAAATCCTGACAGTTGTCCTGAAGACATTAAGTGCTCCTGAATTGTGGCTCACTGGGGAAGGGCTCTGCCTGGGAGTCGCACAAAAAAACCCCAAAAACATTTCCTTAAGGTGTAAGAGGAGACTCACCCCCGGGGTGCAGAGCAGCGTAATCAACGAGTGAGAAGTACAACACACGTAGCAGACAGTTCCCCACCTGGCTGCTGCACTTTGGAGAGATTTCAGACTCTAGTGGGACATTCAGCTCTCAAAACAGAGCTGGGCCTGGTCAGGAAAGACCAGAGGAGCCATTATAGCCTTCAGGTCTGCCTCCTCGCAGGATTGAGATCAAGATCCCTCTCTTGTAAAGCTGGCAAACAGGTGAGTACACAAACTTGTCCAAACTGCACTCCTACACCCCAAACTGGTGGTTCCTAGAGGAACCTGAAGCAGACAAACTCCTCTGTGTTGTGCTGTGAAGAACACGTCTTCACGTGCTGCCAGATGCATCCCAGCAGAGAGGTTTAGGGACAGGCATGGCTGTTAGCACGCAGAGATGGGCAGAGAGAGTGGGAGAAAACATCCCTGACTGCAGCCCATCACAGCCCTCACCTACAGCCCAGGCTCCAAAACCTTGTCTGAACAGCCAAGTGCCATGGAGATGTGTCCACAGGTACCTGGGTTCTGCCAGCACTTCGTAGGAGACATCACTCACACAGGCAAAGGGCCCTGCCCACCTCCCCAACCTGCCTGGTGCTCCTGCCACTGTCAGTGCCTGAGTCACACTAAAGTGAAACAATTCATCAGGCCCTGCTAATTAGGTAAAGAGCAGATGGGTAACACTAGATACCAAGCACCTTTTCCATCTCCCACACGACTACGCGATGTGGGAGAGAATATTACTTGGATAATTGAGCCTCATTTCTCTTAAGTGCTACTGGTATCTAAAGGTGGCCTGCAAAGAATTAGAATAATTAATCTTCTGCTTGTGTGGGTTTTTACGACAGAGAAAGAAGCCCTTGAAGATTTTAAGATTATCTCTCTGCTTATTATTTACCTCAAGCATCCAGCAGGTACTAGAATTCCTGGTCCAACAGAAGGCTGTTGGGAGGAACAAGGGAGTTTACTGTGAGCTCCTAATGCTTTCACTGGACTCCAAGGGCTTTCATCACGTAGAAGTGCTCATAAGCAGCAGATCATAAACCAAACGAGTTTTAACTGTCTGCCTAAAGTTCCTCCTTAATAGCTCTTTTTTTTTTCCCTTTTTTTTTCCCTCCTTCTTGCTTGCTCCAGAGAGAGTTGCATTAGTTCATCAGATGGAAATGCCCACACAGAGGCAGAAAGGCATTCAGGAGAAATCTCTCTGGCTTTCATGTGCTTTGAAGCAGCAGGTGCAGTTAAACCTATTTCTTCCATCTTTGGCTAGTCTCCTCTGAAGACATTTTTTAAGCATCAAATGCTACTTTTATCTTTCCATTTTGGATGCAATCCACCTAGACACAGGACTGGCCAAAATCCCTGGATTATCCATACAGAGAATAAAAAGGATATGTCCTCGATTAGACAACATTGCAGAACACAACCCAAAGCTTGTCACGAGTAGCTACAGCCTAAAACCTTTCTTGCTTCCAGGGGGTTACAAAAATCAACCACATCAATCTTACAGTGTATAATCAAGATCCCCATAATGAGCAATTCTCTCCTGCTCCCTCTGCACGGACTCTCTCGGTCAAAGACCTGTCAGACACATACAGTGGCTCTCCCACCCTGCTCTCCAGCTATTTATCAGCCTGCTGAGAACTCACCCATGAAGGACGATGCTGGTGCATCAGGGGTTCGGCCATAGTGTGCCATCAGCTTGTGTTTGGTCTCCTGCTTTCTGTGCTTCTTGCCTACATAATGCTGTTTTGCCATAAGGGGGTTGTTGAAAGTGGCATGGCAGAGGCTACAGAACTTGTCTGGGTCTGTAATGTCCTTGTTCTCTTCGTTAGAAGACACAGTAGAGGTGGGGAGGGTAGCAGGATGTTTCTGTGGGGGCACTGCTTCTGGAGGGTGAAACCAAACTCTTGGTCAGTCACAGAACTCGGAGGTAAAAAAAACCCAGTCATTTTAATTCCCCAAAACCTGCATTAAAGAAATCTAGCACACCTAAAGCCCAAACCTAGACAGAGAATGTAAGACACCCAGATAAATTCACATTGCTCCTACCTCTTCCCTTAACACTGCAGAATTGAAAGATGTGTGGTAAGACAAGTCAGAGTAGGCCAGAAAAACTTTCAGGGTTAAGAAAACCCCAACAGATTTGCCTGTTTCTCCTTAGTGGAGTTAAGATAGGCATGGCTGTATTCAAGAAACACTGGACATGAATGAGCTTCCACCTGCTGTTACCATCATCCAGCCAGAACACGGGTACAAGCCCCTGTGCAGCAAAGGCAAGGGGGTTTCTGGGAACACCGTGCAGCTGCAAGACTTGATCCTGAACCAAAGTCATGAGGAGTCTCGCCTGAGAAACAGCATGAAGGGAACTAGGTCAGATGGAGTTAATCCACACAGAGAAGCAGCTCTCCTGCCTGATGGAGAAACCTGCACCCCCTCATTATGGGGTACCAAAGACCAGAGTGAGGAATCTCCTAAGGACCAGAGAGCTCCTCTCACCCTGAAATGGAGGGTAGGCACCAGACTGCTCATGCATACATCCACCCCTTCCTGAAGGCTCTTCTCATACCCACAGGCAAGGGCTTCAAACAACAAAAACAACCCACGGGCCACCCTGACCCCGGAGCTGGCTTTGCTGTGCAAACAACCTGGCAAAGCTGTGAAGACACCCCAGGATGGACAGTTTCTTTCTGGAAGACCCCAGCCCAGAGCTACCCCAAGCTGCCATCCTCAGGTGCACTCAAAGGCTCTGTCCTGACCGGCCACAGCACCCCAGGCTCTCAGCTGCCCCCACCTGCCTTGGACAGAGGTTCTTCCTCCCCATCCACTGGGCCTTTCCATCTGCTAGCAAAGGGACAGGACACACAGACAGCTGCACTGGGTCAGGCCTGAGGTCCACCTGGGCTGTATCCCATCAGGAGAGCAGTCAATGGCAGGTGCCATGGGAAAAGCACAAAGGCAGGAAAAGCACAAACTGATGTTTTCCAGCTATACTCTCCCAGTCCCCAGCTCTCTGCAGCTCACAGGTGCCTGAACCTCAGAGGCTACATCTTTATACCTAAGCAGCCCTGACAAACTGGCCGTATCGAGTTCCCGCAGTGCCTGCAGCCCCGTAAGCTTTTAGCGAGCGTCGTACCCTGGGACAGGCATTTCCACAGCTTCACACCACGCTCCCAGGAGAGCAGCTCTTCTGGTCCCTGCACACAGGGATGGGACAACGCTGCTGCAAGCTGCATTTCTCCCAAAACAAAAACCCATCTGACCTTCAGCCAACGCCAACCCACTGGGCAGCAGCTGCGGGAGGCTGTGTCGCTGCGGGTGCGCGGCTGGCTTACTCCGTGGCACAGGAAAGAGAACACACATCCTCACAAGAGCTGATACTCGGGGTCCAGTGACACCTCGACTTTTTGTTTCGCTCAAACAGCCCCTCGGTACAACACGAAGGTGCTGCAGAGTCCTACCTTCCACTTTGGGTGACTGCTGCTTCATGTTCTTGGCATGAGTCTTGCCCAAGTAGTGAGACGTTGCCACAGCCGGAGAGGAAAAGGTCATGTTGCAGATGGGACAACACTTGTTCCTGTCCTCCCCACTGCTGCCTTCCTGCTTGCTGTCCTGTGCACACAGAACCACAGAGCGGCTGAGGTTGGGAGGGACCCCTTCAGGTCACCTCATCCAACCTTCTTGTCATGAGAAGGAACACGAAGGCTTGGGGGTCTGAGAAAACAAGGTGATCAGAGACATTTGGGTGTTAAGTTGAAGAAGGGTGACTGACTAGGACTGCCACGATGCAGTGTCATCCTCTCCTTCACTGGAGAGTGTCCTGGCACCAGATCACTTTTATTAATCCATTAGCGACCCACTCCAGGCAGAGGGGCAGTCCTGGCCTGTTTGGGTTAAGGACAAGGTTAAGTGTGCAGCTGCCAGAATTGGAACAGGCAGCATTTTACTCTGCAAGGTGTGAACCAAGCAACACAAACATCGTTATCAGCTGGGCCATCTGCAACACGACGCCAGCAGAGCAGGCAGCAGCAGCAATTTCTAAGCCTAACACTATGTGAGAAGGCATCTGCCTTTATCCCCCACCCCCCTCCGCAAACGTCGGAGAGTTGGGGATTAAAGCTGAAGCAATCATAAAAGGAGAATCTGTTTCCCAAATGAGTTACGGGGCAGACAGATGGCCGAGGGAATGTGGTGTCTTTACTGACCAACAGGCTCCAGCTACCGGCCGAGGAAACCTAAATAAGTAAAAAAAGAGATTGCCCTTGACAGAGAATTCCAGTAGATCACAGAATCACAGACTGGCTTGGAAGGGACCTTAAAGCTCATCCAGTTCCAACCCCCCTGTCAGCAGCAGGGACACCTTCCACCAGACCAGGTTGCTCAAAGCCTCATCCAGCCTGGCCTTCAACACTTCCTTGAATGCATCCACAACTTCTCTGGGCAACCTGTTCCAGTGTCTGACCACCCTCACAGCAAAGAATTTCTTCCTAATGTCTCATCTAAATCTCCCCTCTTCCAGTTTAAAACCATTACCCCTTGTTCTGTCACTCCCTGCCCTTGTAACAAGTCCCTCCCCAGCCTTCCTGGAGCCCCTTCAGGTACTGGGAGGCTGCTAGAAGGTCTCCCCGGATCCTTCTCTTTTCCAGGCTGAACAACTCCCTCAGCCTGTCCCCATAGCAGAGGTGCTCCAGCCCTTGGATCATCCTCCTGGCCTCCTCTGGACTTGCTCCAGTAGCTCCTTGTCCAGACAGTCAACCCAACGTGCTCTCTGTGACAGTAAAGGTTACACAATGATATCCCTGACAAGCTGTCACTCCTATTCCCTTTTCCCTGTCCTTTCAAGCAAGACTATCAACAAAAGGCAACAGGTGTCTGATTAAACAGGACAGACATCCTCACAGAGGCTGTTTAAACGGGGAGGGCAGCAGGATTGTGCTCGCCGAGGCTGGGCGCGGTGACACGCCTGCCACCGAGCTCCTCAGCTCTCACGACACCCTTTCTGAGGGTGTTTTCTTCACTTATTCACAAAGGTCCCCAGGCCGTACAACAGCCCTTAGCCCAGTCGGTTCCACTCCCACTCGGTTGGATTCAGACCCGAAGGTCTCTGTGCTCTCACAGAATATCACAGAATCACAGAATGTCAGGGA
>NW_010338519.1:0-785 GCF_000700745.2 Antrostomus carolinensis
GGCAGTGGTGTCACACCAGAGTCCCTCCAGAGGGGACCAGCTCCCTGTGCTGCTGTGCCCACTGCACAGCCCCCCAGCAGCAGCAGGGAGGGTAAGGGCAGGAGCTGCACCATCCAGATGGGCTGTCCAAAGGAGCCAGAAGCTCCCCTCTGCCCTGACAGGTGAGCATGGGGCTGAACCCAAGGCTAGGAGCAGCTGGACATGAGGACACCAGACCCACCAGCACATCCCAGGTCACAGGCAGGGCTCCTGCACCCCAGTAAGGGGGAGGTGGGATATGCAAACCCCAGTGCCACTCCCTTGCCCCCATTTCCCCTTCACTCTGCCAAGGGTTTTCCCCTGAAACACATCAGGTGTGAAGTGGAGTAACAACTCCCTGCTGTGCAGCCTTTGGGTGGCACCTGTCCCCATGTTGTCAGTGTGGTAAGAGACTAAATGCTGCAGCCTTGGGGTCCCCTCCAAACACACAGCACCTCCCCAACCCAGCTGGCTCCCCCCTCCCTGATGCTGCCAGCTCTGATCAAAGAGGTTTCCTCGCCTACGGCAGCTGATGGCTGCTGAGCAGGGAGCCCACAGGGCAGGCAGGCAGCCAGCCCATGCTGCTGGGGACAGGGCAGGACCCCTCTCTGCTCCTGGGCAGCTGCCTGCAAACAGTGACACAACGACAAGGATGAGGCTCCAGCAGAGCCGTGCACCCTCCATGGCCAGCCAGGCCCTGAGGCTCCAGCCCCAACCCTGGCAACGGCCCTCCCCACATCCCAGTGGCACATTGAACCCACGGGGAC
>NW_010338520.1:0-794 GCF_000700745.2 Antrostomus carolinensis
GCATTGGCTTCTACGGGAACAGCGAGACCAACGACGGGGTGTACCAGCTGCTCTACGCCCTGGACCACGCCAACCACACCCTGACCGGCATCGACTCGCTGGTAGGACCCCATCCAACCCCCTCCATGTCCCCCAGGGTCACATTGATTCCCCCACCCTGGGTTTGGTTAAAGCATCGTGGGGACACATCCAGCTGGAGGGACCCGGGCGTCCTGCGCCGCCGGCTGAGCGCTGCCATGGGGCGGCCACGCCACACCGAGCGCGGGAGGGTGACGTCACCCCACAGAATGGAGCCTTTGTGGCCAGGAAAGGCCAGGGGAGGGTCATGATGGGACTGTCCCAGAGGATGAATCTGGCTCAAGCATGAGGAGTTGGTGTGGAACTGCTCTGCCAAAGACAGAGTGTCCCATGGATGGGGCAAATGGCTCCTCCGGGTGTGGGGTTGATGGTGGTGAAGCCCCCAGTGCCATCCTGGCAGAACTGACTGTCCCACCATCCCCAGGTGGCAGGTACCACGCTGCAGATGCAGGTGGGCTTGGAGCAGCACCTGGAGAGGCTGAACGAGATCCTGGCCATGCGAGGGGATTATCTGCAGACCCTCAAGTTCATGCAGCAGTTGGCTGGCAGCATCGTCCTGCAGCTCTCGGGGCTGCCCGTCTGGCAGGGCACCAGCACCGACCTCACCGCGCTGGCCGGACACGTCGCCTACATCGAGTATTACCGGTGAGCGGGGCCACGGCACTGGGCTGCCAGAGCATCTCCTGGTGGGGCTGGGGAGGTGGGCACGCGTGACA
>NW_010338520.1:808-1110 GCF_000700745.2 Antrostomus carolinensis
TATCTCCTCTTCTTCATCCTCGTCCTCACCGTCTGCCTCCTGGCCTGCCTGGGGCTGGCCAAGCGCTCCCGTTGCCTCCTCACCACGTGAGTACCCCACGGCCGGGCTCGGGGGTGCCGGAGCTGCCGAGGAGGGCAGAGCTGGACCCCGTGGTGTGCTCACCCCTCTCCCCACAGGATGCTGTGCTGTGGGCTGCTGACCCTCATCCTCAGCTGGGCCTCCATGGCTGTGGACACGGCAGCGGCGGTGGTGAGTGGGGCTGGGAGGAGAGGGGTGACTCTGGCTGTGCCGGGGGCTGCGGG
>NW_010338520.1:1128-1414 GCF_000700745.2 Antrostomus carolinensis
AACAATGTCCCTCTCGTCCCCACAGGGCACCAGCGACTTCTGCGTAGCCCCGGACAAGTTCATCATGAACCAGACAGAGAGTGACATCAGCGCGGGTGAGGGCTGGTCACAGGGCATATGGCATGGACATTAACTTGGGGTGGAGACCCCAGTGCTCCCCCAAAACCTGCCAGGTGGTTTAAGGGGGGTCTGGAGCTCTCCACTGCCCCCCCTGTGCTGCTCTCTGCCCCCCAGGGTGCTCACACCAACATCTCCCGATTGCTTTTCAGGGGTGGTTCACTATTAC
>NW_010338520.1:1533-1773 GCF_000700745.2 Antrostomus carolinensis
TCACGGTGTTCCAGCGCTCGCTCACCACCATGCAGATCCAGATCCAGGGCCTGATACAGTTTGCACTGCCCCTCTTCCCGACAGCCGAGGTATGGGGTGGGGGGAACCAGGGCCCTGTACCCCCCTTCTGCTCCCCATCCTGCCCAGCACTGCCCTTACCCCCCTTTTCTCTCACAGAAAGACCTTCTGGGGGTCCAGCAGCTCCTCAACTCTTCAGAGACCAGCCTGCACCAGCTCACA
>NW_010338520.1:1904-3512 GCF_000700745.2 Antrostomus carolinensis
GACTACCTGGACGCCCTCATCGGCATCTGCTACGATGGGGTGGAGGGTTTGCTCTACCTGGTCCTCTTCTCCTTGTTGGTGGCCGCCTCCTTCTCCACCATGATCTGTGCCACGCCGCGCGCCTGGAAGCACTTGGCTGGCCGGTGGGTCTGCCTGTGGTCCCCCCCTTCACCGGGGGGCACGGGGCTGTGTGCATGGCTCACAGTGGGGGGGAAAACTGCCTTTGGGGCTGGAGGGGGTGAGTGCTGGTGCTTTGTCCCCCCGCAGGGACCGGGACTACGATGACATGGACGAGGAAGATCCCTTCAACCCGCAGGCGCGTCGCATCGCCACCCACCACCCGGCCCGGGGGCAGCTCCGCAGCTTCTGCAGCTACAGCAGCAGCCTGGGCAGCCAGAGCAGCCTGCACCCCCCGGCACAGACCATCTCCAACGCCCCCGTCTCCGAGTACATGTGAGACCCCCTTCCTCAGAGGCGCTGACCCTCAGCTCCCCTCGCCTCAGAGATGGGGCATCACCCCATGTTGGGGGACACAGGATGAGGGTGGGGGTCTTGCTGTGCCCCCCACTCTGATGAGCTCTCTTCCTCCAGGAACCAAGCTGTGCTTTTTGGTGGAAACCCACGCTACGAGAACGTCCCCCTGATCGGCAGAGGCTCTCCTCCCCCAACGGTACGGTGGACGACCGAGGCCAAGTCCTTCTTGTGACACCCCATGGGCCGGGGGGGGCTGAGCCCCTCTGATCACCAGAAAGCCACTCGCCCATCAAGGGCACCATCAAGGTCTGCCAGGGTGGGGATGGGTGAGCTTGGCCCCCTCCTCCTGCCCTCACAGAGGACGTGCTGTATCTGTGAGCACATCTGGGGTGATTTCACCCTTTTGGGTGGAAACCCTCCTGCCCGTCTCGCTAACCCAGTTCCCAGCCAGCCCGCAGAGGCTGCAGGGAGAGGTCACCAGCCACGTGCTCAGAGGAGACCAAAATAGTCTTCCCTTCAGCTGCTCTTCTCAGCTTTATTTCTTGTTTATTCTGACTTTCAGAGGCCACTTGGCGCAGCCACCCGTGCACGTTTACACCTCCCCACTGTCTGTTTGCCCCCCCCTGTCTGTTAACACCACACCTGCTTTATTATTATTATTTAATTTCCTTTTTTTTTTTTTTTTTGCACCCATTATTTTGGAGCTAAGTTGCCTGGCAAGAGTGTAAGTTCAGCCATTTCCTCCTCCCTCCTCACCCTGGGGCAGCAGCTGGGTTCCCATCCTCCTTCCACTCCTCAATCCCTCTCTCCATCCCCTTTCCCCTGGGGCTGGTTGGCTTTTGGGGAGAGCGCAGAGGGCTCGGGAGGGACAGGGCCACGTTTTGTCACCAGAGTGGCCCAGGTACATGAGGATTTCCAGCTCATGTGCGTGGGGAGTGGAAATGATCCCCTTCTCGGTGCAGTTTTATCCCCTTCCCTTTCTGACAGTGTTTAATCTGCTTCCATGCCTCCATCCGAAGCAGTGAGGTCCCCTCCTCATTTCACCACTGGTGGGCACAGTCGTGGCACCGTGGTGGGGCTGGGGACGTGGCTCCAGGCACACTGTCGTGGCCATGGCACCGTGGTGGGGCTGGG
>NW_010338520.1:4186-5534 GCF_000700745.2 Antrostomus carolinensis
GGCGGGGGGGGCTGGAGGTTTTGGTCTCTCCTGGTGCAGGTACCTGGTGAGCCCCAGCACACCTGGATAAGGTTTGTGTGTGGACAGAGAAGATCAGGGAGCAAAACCCAGCTCAATGCCTTGGAGCCTGGGTTCTCCCACATGTGTCAGGGCTAAAACCCATCTGGCTCCACAGCTGTGCCAGCCTGGCCAGTGACTGCCGTGCCACCATCCCTGTGCTGGCACAGGGGACCTTGAGCCCGTGGCTGGCATCCTGGTGTGAGCCCCTTGGGATCAGATGCATCCAGACTCGGTGATTTGGGCTGAATTTACTGCCAGGGTGGGGTCAGGAAGGTGGAGGATGAACCTGGCTGATGTTCCAGCAGTGCAGGAAGGGGAAAAGCAGAGCCTGAGGCACTCAAAGTGTCTTGGGGCTCACCCCAAGAGCTGGGGGCTCTCTTCTCCCTCCTCTTCTTCTCCTTCTTCTCCTCTTCTTCTCCTTCTTTCCCTCCTCTTCTCCTTCTTCCCCTCCTCTTCTCCTTCTTCCCCTCCTCTTCTCCTTCTTCCCCTCCTCTTCTCCTTCTTCCCCTCCTCTTCTCCTTCTTCCCCTCCTCTTCTCCTTCTCCTCCTCTTCTCTCTCCTCTTCCAGCCCTCGAAGAGGCTGTGAACAGGGTGTACCCCCCTTACCCATGGCAGCCCAGCAGATTAATTGTGAACTCACACAAATGGGACACAATCTTCCCTCTCCATCCTCGGGCTTTCTCTGGCGGCTCCACGGCACGTGGCAGTGCAGGGTTGGGTTGGGTTGTGGCTGGTGGGGCTCGGCGGGGTGTGCCGTGGTTTGGGGGTGTGCTGACCCCTATGTCCTCTCCCCACAGTACTCCCCGAGCATGCGAGCCACCTACTTGTCTGTCACCGATGAGCACGTCAGGCAGCAGGGCAGCGAGTTCCCAGCCTAAGGCGCTCGCCCCGAGCAGCTCGCGGGAGGAGAACGCGCCGCCGGCGTTTCTGTAACGGAAACCAAAGACACCTGGAACAGAGGCGGTGGGAAACTCACCGGTGGCAGCCGGAGGATGAGCCACGGTGGTGGGGACCCCCATGTGCTCCACACACCCTCCTCCTCTCCTCAGCAGCTTCTGCTCAGTCTCAAGTCTTCCTGCCTTACGGCTGACAGCGACTCTGGGGCCCAACGCCGCAGACAGGCTCTGGGAGCACTGGGAGGACTGGAGATGCTTCACTGTGTCAGCTTCTCCTCTGCCTTCCGTCTGCACCAGCTCGGGGATGTTTCACGCCACGGAGGAGATCCTTCTCCAGCTCCTTCTGCCTGGAGCACTAAACTGGGGGCTGCCCCCAGCACCAGCCCCACGGC
>NW_010338520.1:5596-7360 GCF_000700745.2 Antrostomus carolinensis
CGGCGGCTCCCCGCTGCCACGTCCCTGCTCCACATGGGCAGAGCTGGCTCCCCGTGCTCCCCTCGCTGCCACGACCCCGGGTCAGGAGGCTCTAGAATAGGGATGTTTTGGCTTTGCTGGTTTTCCTTTGCTTTGCTCCTGGGTTTGGTGAGCTCTCTCTGCAGGGCAGAGGCATAGTTTGACTTGCTGCCTCTGTTCCAGGGTGGTTTTACCACAGTGCATGTTGGTAGCAGGTTTTTGGCTGGTTTGTAGGCTCTCTTTTGGTGAATTGGCTCCCCAGGGTGGGCAGGCTGGCAGTGTGGGCTGGGGCAGGATCCCCTCCTTCTGCAGGAGAGCTCTGGGGTAACCACAGATCCCTTGGGAGAGGGTTAGGGACCACTCCGGTGTCCCTGGGGCAGGATGTGGTCCCAGGCAGAGCACAGTTCTGCCACCCTGGCTGGCTTGCCTGGCATTGCCAGGGCTTCAGGCTAAGCAAGTCTGGGAGCAAGGAGCCAGGGGGAACTGGCATGAGCAGAACCCGATTCCTTTGTCCTGGGAACCTCAGGAGGATGCGAGCAAAGGCCCCTTCCCCACGGCAGCACCTCGCTCACCATGGGCAGGGAGAGCCCCTGCTCCATCCCACTGACTGGAGAAGGACCCAGATCTCCCAGCCCAAAGGGTGCCGACAGGGTGATGGGTGTTTTCCTGCCCACTCACCCTCCTGGTCCCCCCACCCGGGGTGAGTTCACCTCTCCTGACCACCTTCAGCACCGTGGCAGTGGCTTGGCCAGGGCTGGGGTCGCTCCCAGGCTCTTCCTCGCTGCGAAGGCTTTACCGTGCCAGGGGTGGGCAAAGGCTTTCCCAGTCTGATCGCGGTTAGCTGCCTCCTGTGCTGCTGGTGCTGGTGGTGGTGGTGATCCATCCCTTCCTCCCTGCTTTGGCTAACAGTGCTGCAGCTGGGCTGTCCCCCTTGGGCGAGCCGGGGGGTCTTACTTGATAGCAGTGACTTACTGTGTCTTTTAAAAATGGTAACTTTTACATTTGGATTTGGTCCCCTAATGCCATCTGTCCCCAATACCTGTGACTAGCGTTACTTGCTGTTGGAAACTTCCAGGGAATTTTTAATTATTTTGATTTTCTGTTCAGCTTTTCATGTTTCCATGTAACGGTACTGGTAGAAGAGCTGTTTTTAAACGCATGTGAACTAACCTCATCAGGATTCCATCGAGGAGCTGGAGTCCGGCCTGATTTGTATGTGCCCTCTGGGGAAAAGACAATAAACACCCGGACTAAACTTATAAATACTTGTACTTAACTTATCTTCTTTGAAGGGGTTTCTCCAGGCTGACTTACACCTGCTCAGGTTGCTCTGCTGGGCTGGGACTCTATGGCTGGGGCTGCCAGCACTGATCCCAGTGTTTCTGTGCAATCAAAGCAGCTTTTAATTGGGCTTAAATCCCATGGTTGCAGCTTGAACTGGTTTTGGCCGTGGCAGAGGTGACTGGAGCTGTTTCGGGTGTGTTGGTGCTGGGGAGCTGGGGGGTGGAAATCAAGCTTTGCGGGTGCTCCGTGTCCTCGGTGTGAAGGGAAAGGCTGGCTGGGGCTGGGAGTTGATGCCCTAAGAAGGTTGTTGAGATCCTCGTGGTCCTTTCCCTGCTGTCCTCATGTCAGAGCGAGCCAGAGCACGTGGGTGGGTGACACAGCGTGAACATGGGTGTGCGGGGAGCGGTGCCACCTCCTGCTGGCAGCCCCCAGGCTGCTGGTTGGCATGGGGTGAGGTGCCAG
>NW_010338521.1:0-702 GCF_000700745.2 Antrostomus carolinensis
AGTCCTTGTGCACCCCAGTATCCAGATGTGCCAGCATCGAGATGTGCCAGTCCTTGTGCAGCCCAGCATCCAGATGTGGTGGCACACAGCTGTGCCAGGCCTCATTCACCCTGGCAGCCAGATGTGCTGGGATCCAGATGTGCCAGTCGTGCCCAGATGTGCTGGGATCCGGATGTGCCAGTCCTTGTGCACCCCAGTACCCAGATGTGTTGGTCCCTTGATGTGACAATCCTCACACAGCCTGGTACCCAGATGTTTTAGCACCCAGATGTGCCCATCCCTGTGCACCCTGGCATCCAGATGTGCTGGCATAAGACATGCCAGTCCTTGTGCACCCCAGTACCCAGATGTGCTGGTCCCTAGATGTGACAATCGTCCTTCACCCTCGTGCCCAGATGTGCTGGCACCCAGATGTGCCAGTTTTCACACGCCCTCATGCCCAGATGTGCCTGCCCCCCAGCTGTGCTGCCCCGATGCACCATTCCTTGTGCACCCAGATGTGCCCAGATGTGCTGCCCCCCACCCCCAACACTCAGAGACACGCTGAGCTGTGCTGGGACCTTTATTCACCCGGACACTGACAGCACATGTTCCCCCCCCCACCTGCTCCCACCTCACCTCCCCCTTGCTGGGACCCTGCACCCAAAACCAGGGGGAGACCCCCCTGGGGAGGGATGAGGGGGGGACACGGGGGTCCCGTGG
>NW_010338522.1:0-2380 GCF_000700745.2 Antrostomus carolinensis
AGGTATGTTGGGGAAAAAAGGAAAACTAGGGAAAATGTGGGTCCTGTCCAGAAGGCAACAGGACATCTGGTCACCCAGGACATTGAGAAGGCTGAGGTGCCCAATGACTTTTTGCCTCAGTCTTAACCAGCAAGGGCTTGTGCCACACTGCCCAGGTCCTAGAAAGCAAAGAAGGGGTCTGGGAGAATGAAAAGCTGCCCACTGTAGGAGAAGATCAGGTTCAGGAGCACCTAAGGAACCTGAAGGTGCACAAGTCCATGGGACCTGATGGGATGCATCCGTGGGTCCTGAGGGAACTGGCAAATGAAGTTGCGAAGCCGCTATCCATCATATTTGAGAAGTCCTGGCAGTCTGGTGAAGTTCCCGCAGACTGGAAAAAGGGAAACACAACCCCCATTTTTAAAAAGGGAAACAAGGAAGACCCAGGAACTAGATGATCTTTAAGATCCCTTCCAACCCAAACCATTCTATGATTCTGTGATTCTATGAAAGAGACTTGCCGCATCTTACTACAACTTAAGTTGCTCCAAGATCTGGAAAAACAAGCAAACAAAAAAATTACCGCATTTATGCTACCTGTGAAGCTACTTAGGAACATTCAAGTCTAGAAGTGACTGAAGAACTGCACGAGCCCCTCCAGACTAAGTGACTAGGTAAATGAGCAGATGACACTCAACATGAAGAAATACAAAATAACACACAAGGTAAGGAAACCCTGTATGTGCACAGCTTGTTTACAAGTAACCATCAGGACTGTGTGTAAAACACTGCAGAAGAAACTTTGCAAACGTCAGCTTAATATTCAGCATCGACCAAAAAGGCAAATATGGTTTTAGGACTATGGAAAGAAGGAAAACTCAGAATTTTGTCATCCTTCACAGCATCAGTGTCTGTATGGAGGGCTCCTTCAGTCAGCCTCAGAAGGTGAGAGAAGAAGGGGGCAGCAGGATGCTCACCAAGACAGAACGGGTTCCATCCAGCAGGAGGAAACACAAAGGGGAGTGCATAATGGGAAAGAAAGGCTATGATAACCATCTATTAAAAAAAAAAAATTACCTAATGGATAACTAGCTGGCCATAATTTGCCATTTCTCCTGCAGGAAAGAGTTCCAGAGGATACCCACTGCTTCATACCTGCTGCCTGAGGCACTGAAGTGTTTCTCATACAAGCATGCATTGTGGGAGTGAACATACTCCCACACAGCCTTACTAAGACAGAAACATTTGTGGATGAGACCTAGACAAGATGTTGCCCTTGTTCAGCCTTTCTAGCCCCAAAAGGGCTGTCATGCTCACCTTGGCACAGATAACATTTCTGCCAATTACTATATCTGCCAGTCTCTTCTGACAGTGGCCACCAGGCAGAGGCTTAGGAGAGAGGACACTGGGAACGGTGAGCTCCAGGTCAGATCAGTAGGACAGTTCAGACAGCAAAGCACACAGAGGTTTTGTGTTATGACCTACATTCATTTAAGCGTATTGTGATTTTCAGGTCCCACTTCATAGTTCTACAGCTGTATACATGTACTTAGTAAGCATACTTCACACACATTCATCAAGATACAACACTATCCCCAAATTAGAAAGCATATCCCCAAATTAGAAAGCACCAAGTATGTATCAGAAACATCCTTCACTTTTGATCCATATTTTTCCACAACACAAGTTAACAGTGCAAGTACCCAAATGAGTTTGTTTTTTTCTTAACGTAGATTTCTATAAATAGATGCAGTCCACCTCCTGCCCAGTAAGATGATGTTTACAGATCCTCCTGGAAGATGTGTCGAAACATACGGAAGACAGGGAGGTGATTAGAGACAGCCAACAGAGGTTCACTACGGGAAAACTGTGTCTGACTCATTAATGGCCTTCTGTGATGGAGTGACTGCATCAGTGGACAAGGGAAGAGCTACAGATGTCATCTACCTGGACTTCTGTAAGGCCTTTGATATGATCCCCACAACATTCTTACCTCTACATTGGAGGGATACAGGTTTGATGGATGGACTGTTCAATGGAAAAGGAATGGCTGGATGGCTACATCCAAGGAGTTATAGTCAATGGCCAGATGTGCAAGTGGAAACCAGTAACGAGTGGCGTCCCTTAAGCGTCTGTACTGGCATCAGTACAATTCAGTATCTTCATAAACAACATACACAGTGGGACTGAGTGCACCTGCAGCAAGTTTACAGATGACGCCAAGCTAAGCAGTTCATTCCATAGGGAAGGGATGCCATCCAGATGGACCTTGACAGGTTTGAGGAGTGGGCCCATGTGAACCTTATGAGATTCACCAAGGTGTCCTGGTTTTTAGTGGGACAGAGCTGGGTTTTTTTTTCAGTAGTTAGCACAGTGCTGCATTTTGCTTTCAGCCTGGGAT
>NW_010338523.1:0-499 GCF_000700745.2 Antrostomus carolinensis
TATCAGCTTAATCCAATATCACTCAAGACAAGTCTCAGTACCTGATCCTGTTTCAAACCAAGAGGATGGGCTTGGTGGTACCTTAAAGTCTTATTCACACATCAGAGTTCTACATTAAATTAATTTCCCTGTCCTTTCAGGTCTTTGTGAATCCTATATATGTGGGGATCATTAGAAAAAATAAAAACTACAATGCATTGAACTAACCACTGTGTCTTACTTCAGAGTTTGTTCATCTAGGTGAGACCTGGACACTGAAACCTCTCCCAAGACTGAAGGAAATCTGGGCACGAAACTGAGAAATTCTGAATACAAGTTGAACAAACACAATCAAGAAAACAGAAAATAGCTCAGACTGTTCCACTGAGAAGGAATCTAAATGATCAGAGTGTCAACTTTCAAGAACAAGGTATGAATGTCAAAAAGAAGGTATGAATGTCTCTTTTCAGAAAGAAAACATCCCATTACAAAGCATTCTTCCAATAAGATCTTTTCAGAT
>NW_010338524.1:0-234 GCF_000700745.2 Antrostomus carolinensis
TGTTGTTCCCGATGGTGGTTTCCAGCGCTACCTGTGGGGAGGGGAGTGAGGAGGAGGGACAGCAGGATTGGGGAGGGGTCCCCTAGGACCAGACCCCCACTCACCAACCCACTGCTGAGGATGTAGAAGTCATCCCCGGAGAAGATGGTGCCGGGGTAGGAGGAAAACACTTGGATGCTCCCGGGGATCTGAGAATTGCCTGGAGGAGGGGGATGCAAAAGCAGGGGGGAAGCA
>NW_010338524.1:392-835 GCF_000700745.2 Antrostomus carolinensis
GGAGGGCAGAGCAGGAGCCAGAGCCCAGGACACGCCGTGGGGAGGAACGGTTCAGGGCAGATTCCAGGTCCTCCAGGTCACCCCCCAACTGCAGCAGGCTGGGGGGACACCAAACATGGGGTATCAGGTGGGGGACATCCTGGCCCAGGAGCTGAGGTGGCTCAGAGCTCTCTGTCCATCTGTCTGTGATGGAAAGTGTTTCTCCATCCCCTCCTGGTTTAGGCATGAGCACCCCATCAGCCTGAGCAGGGAGGGAAGGGTGAGCACAGCAGTGGGGAAACTGAGGCAGGGGATGGACCCACCACCCAGCCCATGGTGCCAGGGAGGAGGAGAACCCACCTTGGTTCCATCTGCCCCAGCAGCAGAGGACAATCACCCAGAGAAAGTGGGTGAGGGGGACTGGGAGCAGAACTGCGTGACACTGGACACCCAGGAAAGGTCCA
>NW_010338525.1:0-1310 GCF_000700745.2 Antrostomus carolinensis
AAGGGTCACTTGTCTCCTGCTCCTGCCTCAGTGCTTTCCTTTTTATGGAAAAGAACCATCCCTCCTGCCCAGGCACACATTGTGGGAAACAGGACTCCCGTATGACTAACCAATATGATTAAGCAGAAGCCATTTATTGTTTACATTATGCACTTATTCACACATTCTAACCCTACTGCACACACTGATCATGCATCTCTTCATTGGTGCCTCTGTGTTGTCCATGCGTTCTGCACGCACTTCTCAGAGTATGTGATTGGTTACAGTCCAGGTGGTTCTCAGCCCTCTGTTATCGAGTTCTTGCGGTCTTGGTATTCTGTTTCTCAGCCTCTTCTTTCTTCATTTAGCACAGTTTATGTCTTAGTAACCTTGAGTAACCTTGATGAATTCCAGAGGGCTCTGATAAGAATAACTACAAGCAGTATGGCTGGTGCACAGTGCGGCCTAAGTTATTCAGATACATTGCTACAACCCCCCCATTCTTCTTCTTCTTGCACCAGCCAAACCCTTTTCACTGTATTTTCTACCAAGCAGGTCACCAATTTCACTATGCATGGAATAGCACAAAGCAATATAATAATAACTACTAGTAATAACAAAGCTCCCTTTAAGATATCTTTCAATCATCCAGTTATTCCCCATCCCTCAAACCATTCATCCAAGCCCCAATCATTCAGAGTCAATTTCTTCATGTTGTCTTGTAGTTGTTTGAGTTTCCTGTGAATGGAAGAGAGGTTCATAAAACACATTCCTTCAAAATCCTCACACCTGTGCCCATGTGCTAACAGCAAAAAATCTATAGCAGCTCTACTTTGCAGTGTGCCATGTCTATACTATCTACATCAGTGAGCATTTGATTTAAAATAGCTGAACTTGTGTTCAGTGTGGGAATCCACAAAATCAGAGGGTTTTGGGAAAGCTGCAAAAGGCAGGCCCCAGAGACAGCAGAACTGTGATTAGAGCTAAGCAGTAGCCATGAGATAGGTCAGCAGAAAAATTATTTAAAAAGTAGAAAAGCAAGGACAAATAGAACAATGGTCTGTGTATTAACAGTTGTCAAGAATAACTCTCTAAGCTACAGAAAAGTTTATCTAGCAAGATATTAGGAAGTTTGAAGCTTAATCATGGAGCTCTGTGCATTGTGTTTTAAAAAGACACCTGGTGGAAGCTTTTGTACAGTCACATTTGCACCAGCACTTCCAGGATAAGTCCAATTGTGGCAATATTTGGTCACATTCTTCCACCATGGAGAATTGGGATTAAGGATGACACTGTTATTTTTGGGAAGTGGAACTAGGACATTGCTCGTA
>NW_010338525.1:1327-2327 GCF_000700745.2 Antrostomus carolinensis
CAAGGCACGTTCCACAGCAGTCCCATCCCATTTGTGATTTGTACATAGCCCCCAGCTCTCTCTATACAAGAGAGACTGTGCAAAGTACTTTACGTTATTTGAATTTCATTAATTCCAAAAAAAATATCATATATATTTCGTGAATTGCTCTCAAAAAGAACCAAACCCCCCTGTCTTAAGGCACTTTCATAACAACATGTACACACACCTCAAAGAAAGACCTCCAGTACTTGACCAGAATCATGAATCTAAAATTATTGAAGGGCCATACCCTCTCATTACGTGGGGGAGAGGATATGCTTGTGTTTCTACAGACACAGGACCCTGGTGGATTCCCAGAAGATTTATCAGTCCCTACATAGACCACAGATCTGAAGACGACCCCTCGAATGAACACGAAGTCAGCTCCCTCTCCCACCATGCCAGAGAAGCAGCTTTCTCTTGGAGATGAAGAAAAAAGAAATTCACATATCCAAACATTGTGGCAAGGACACTCATCACACGTAGATAGATCCCCCTGATAACGTCCATGTCAATCTCAAATGCAGACACACCCCTGCCTTTTCCACCATCCCTCTACCAGTGACCCTTTATCCCTACCCCCTCCCTCTTTCCCCTCTTGAAACTACTCCTTTTTCCCTCCCTCAAACTTCCCTTAATAAAGAGAAGGGAGTGATTGGGAGGAGTTGGTAAGAACTATAGGGAGAACTTAAGAATATTTAAGAAGGTCTTAAAATAAGTCAACTAATGTGTGTTTTTACCATCCACAAGTGAAAACTACCCAGTGGGAAAGAAGAAGTATGATTGTTTCTGCGACACCCTCCAGGGCACCCCACAGCAGTACCAGTGCCACCGTTGCCATCGTCTTTATCAGCGCCCTCATCTGCATCCAAGTGACCACCGGCTGGATCGTCCCTCAGCCAAAACAAAACATCTGGGTCACTTTGGCAAAGTCATTAAAGCAAGACAATCTTTGCATGGCCATGGGAAGTGTAGACGA
>NW_010338526.1:0-535 GCF_000700745.2 Antrostomus carolinensis
CCACAGGCACGTGAGTGAATTAAAATCAGGCTGTGCCGTGGGATAAGCTGTGACAAAACCCTAAACCTGATGTCTCCAGCCCCCCAAAAGGCTTTGTCACCACTGGCTGGGAGCAGTGTCCCCACCTGCCCCTGGCACCTGCCCACAAACAGCCCCAACAGAAGGGACGAGTGTTTGGGCATGTGAGCAGCATCCCCCAGCACCCCCCAGCATCTCACAGTGTCCTGCAGCACCCCGCAGAACCCCACAGCATCTCACAGCACCCCACAGCTTCTCACAGCACCCCACAGCATCTCACAGCACCCCACAGCGTCTCACAGCACCCCACAGCTTCTCACAGCATCTCACAGTGTCCCGCAGCACCCCACAGCATCCTACAGCATCCCTCAGCACCTCACAGCATCCTGCAGCACCCCACAGACCCCACAGCATCTCACAGCACCCCACAGCATCCTACAGTATCCTGTAGCAACCCACAGTGTCCTGCAGTACCCCACAGCACCCCTCAGCACCCCACAGCACCCCACAGCACCCC
>NW_010338526.1:628-959 GCF_000700745.2 Antrostomus carolinensis
CAGCATCTCACAACATCCTACAGCGTCCCTCAAAACACCACCGCACCCCACAGCATCCCACAGCATCTCACAGCACTCCTCAGCACCCCACAGCACCCCACAGCTTCTCACAGCATCCCACAGCACCCCACAGACCTCACAGCATCTCACAGACCCCACAGCACCCCACAGCATCCTACAGCACCCCACAGCATCCCTCAGCTCCCCACAGCATCCTACAGGACCTCACAGCATCCCACAACAAACCACAGCACCCCACAGCACCTCTCAGCACCCCACAGCATCCTACAGTGTCCCTCAGAACACCACAGCACCCCACAGCATCCTACAG
>NW_010338526.1:1048-1253 GCF_000700745.2 Antrostomus carolinensis
CCCTGGGTGGGTGCCCAGGGCAGGGGGACGGGTGGGGGCACCCTACCTGATCAGCCTGCCATTCTCCACGTAGTACTGCACGCGGAAGTGGATGATCATGGGGGGGCCAAACTGGTCGATCCCCTGGAACGGAGGAGATATTCAGGGCTCCTGTTCACATCCCAGTATCCCACCCCAGCCCCCAGCCCCTCGCCCCAGTTCTCCC
>NW_010338527.1:0-5671 GCF_000700745.2 Antrostomus carolinensis
TTTATATATATTTATAAATATATAAAATTACTCTACAAACTGAACTTTAGCAAGACAATCAAAGTGGAATGGAAATACTTGTTCTGGATGGGCCTTTGAGGGGAGCAGTGCATGGAAGTAGATATGCTGGGCTGCTTCTGATGATTAGTGAAAGGATTTGTAATTCCATGGTAGGAGGAGTGTGGTGAGAAGCAGTGACAACAGAGAACCTTGGAACTGAAGAAACCAAGTGGAGATGGAATGGAAGGGTGTATGTGAAAGAGTAAATCAAGGGGCTTTACTACAGACAGTAAAGGGCTTCTGCAGTTCTTACCACCAGGTAGAATTCATAAAGATGTTGCTTATATAAACATATACTGCCCAACCCTTTCTTATTGGCCCTGTTTATTAGCAGGTTTTTGTATCTGAAAGGAAACTAATGTTGATGACTGAAGATGATGCACAGACCACCCTACAAACTCCTTTAATGAAGCACAGGGAGGGAAGGGATTGTTTGTGTGTGTGCCCCTTACAGGTACTGCAGAAGCAAAAAAAAAAAAATGCCATAGCTTATGCCAACTTCTCACCCACAGAATAAATGTTTATATAGGCAGCATAACTTCAGAAACTTTCTCTTAAAGGGAAGTAAACTTTTTCCATCAAGTAGCACTGTAGCTGTAGAAATAAGTGTACTAGAAATATAATTTAGGTTGTTTTGAGATGAAGCTTGGGTGTTATGCAGAATGATTATACCTGTCAGTCATTTAGTTTTTTCATAAAATGGTAGTTTTTATAATATACATATAAAATGTAAATATACATAATTGCACTTACAAGCCTATTTGTATATCTCTTCTAAAATATGAATACTGGATATATTGTCAAAATGCTGCAATTGTTGACTGGTATGTTAAGATAAATACTACTGCATGTGTATGTATATAATCTAGCTTAAGCTTTGATGTGGAACTTGTCATCTGGAATTGTTTTCATGGATATTCTAATTATTTCATTGAAAGTGTCTGTTGCCATGAGTAAACAGATACAGAAGTGCACTGGTTCATGTGATTCATCCCTTCTGAAATTTTGCTTAATGTTTGCTCTGATTTCTCTGAGATCTTAACTTTTTCCTTTCCAGAAATATAAGTTCCAAGATGCTTCAGAAAGTTACATCTTCCCATTTTACCTCGGATACATTGCTGGAGTGACCAGAATTGTTTGTGGGTTGTAGAGGGGAAGAATTTCTCCCATTTAAAACCCTACAGGAAGGGGAGTTAGTTTTCTTTGTGCAAAATGGTACCTTAAGTGAATGAAAGTAATTAAAAGCCCTAGTCCTTCTCTTGTCTTCATATGCCCCTCACTTCAGGCAATTAACTGACTCGAATCTCTGAGTATACTCAAAATAGACTGTTTTCTCTAAACAATAGAGGACAAGCACAGTGGGACTGATTTAAATCCTATGCCCCTGTGAAATACCTAGAATTAGGTGGAGTGAAGCCTCAAATGATACCTTAATTCTAAGATTTTTAGACCTAAAACCCTGTGAGGAAATACTGTATCTTTTTTTTTGCCTGTTGCATGTTCATGTAGGACATTTTTGTTTTTACAGGCAGTGTACTTTTTAGAAGCTAGTGGGACTGGGTTTTTTTGTTGTTGTTGTTGTTTTAGATTTGTCCCTTATGACACTCTGTTCCCAGTCACAAGTTGTGAAATCTGGGTCTAATTTCTGTGTTATGTCAAAGTTCTGGGCTATTTTTTTTTTTTTTTTTAAGTATTCTATACGCATACATAAATGGGGTGCATTTCAGGTTTATTTTCTCGGTGCCAGATGAATGCCTCTTTTCAAAGAAAGAAAAAACTTCTTAAAGTAGTGCGTTTGCTGCAAGGTACTTGCATTATTAAAGTGTGCATATGAACATAAAGTAGTTGACATGCTACAAGTTAGAAAAGAGCTACCTTATGGTAATTTGTTTGCCTGCCAGATCTCCCCCCCCTACAATTTTCTTACTTTGTATAATAATCAAATTTTCTTTTTGTCCTTTGTCTCAAATGGTTATCTGTTATCAGAACAAATGTATTAAACGGTTTTAGTTTTATCTATTAGAGTAAGCAAAAATAATTGCAACCTTTTTTAATTGCTAAATCGATATCTTTTGGCAGAATTAATTGTGAATTATTTTTAAAGATTGTTTTTACATTTATCTTTGTAAGTCTCTTTTGTTATGCCAGCTATCTAAATCCTTTCATAAACTTCAGTTAAAAGAAACATATTTTTCCATGATTATTTTAAAATATAATGTTTACTGGAAGGGAAGTCTAGTGAATTCCCACAGATGAAGTGTGAGTGTATTTCTCCCACTTGTAAATGAGTTCTTATTTCCTACAGAACATATTCTGGTACCACAATGAGTCATTTTCAACATGTTTTAGTTTAGCTTCTAAAACGTTTCAAAACTTGGCAGATAGATGTAAATGAATGTTACATCCAGTTTTAGTAACTGCTTCCAAATAATATTTTACTAACATGATGACTGTGAATAGACCTTTCAGAATGCAGAAGTGTCTTTTGTGATAAGCCTTAAAGCATTTGCAGAGGTGTTATTTTTAATTTTTTTTATTATAATTTTTTTTTAACCTTTAACATGTTTTGGTTTAACCATCACGTAAAATAGGGAGAATACTTTTGTGAAAAAGCCTTAAGGTTTACAGGCAAGGTGTTGTAAGTGAAGTATTTTAACCAGGCAAATGATAGCTTTCTTGGGGTTTATAAACTGAATTTTGCAAAATTTCATGCTGTTTTATTTTATAATTTTACAACTTTTTCAAAATAAATGTAGTACCATCTGTGTTTTAATATTATATTGTTTAAGGTTATATATGCCATTCCACCCTTTAATCTGTTTCCTAATATGTTACCTTGACAGTTCAAATATTAGAAGAGAACTCAAGTCTAAATAATTTGTATGATTAAAAGGGACTTATGAGTAATGGGGGTGCAGTGGGAGGAAAATGTGGGAGGCAGATCAGGTATACTTAGATTAAAAGAAAAAACAACCAAAAACCAAACAAAAAAATCCCCAACTAAAAATCACCAATTTTCCATTTCTTATTTATCTTTCTTGCCCTGGCTTCCTGATATCTGGAACATTTATTATAATGGAACCTTAGATACTTTGCTCACATGTTGATACCTGTGCTTAGACACACTCACATTTCTGCCGTCTGGATTTGAATACCACCCTAGATTTTTTGCAAATTATTGGCAGCATTTGTCTGTGATTATTCTCTGTTTCAACTTTAACGATCTGTATGTTGTCCGTGATGCAACACCACATTATCAGTAAGTTGTTCTTACTTAAAAATTTCTTTAGCTTTTTATTAGACTCAGAAGAAGATGGGGGAAACATTGAAAACTTAGATTACGAAGTACTTCATTTAAAGATTTCCTGGAATCTGTTTTCCCTTAGTTGTGTGATGTAACATATAAAGGCAACCTATTTCAAAACCCTTCTTTTCCCCCTCCCCCCCAAATTGGTCATAAATATATTTAAGTTTTCATCAAGGAGAAAATTGAAAAAAGGAGGGGGAGAAGTTAGTTTAGGGGATTGAGTGTCTTAATTATTTTGTCAGACATGCACAAATACGTTCTTCTCCTTCCATTACATCTAAGTTGTTGTGAAACTTGTAGAAGATTGATGATAGACAAAAGAGGAAAGGGGAAAAGATGAAGGATGGGGAAAGGCATAATGTGAATAAAAAAAAAGATAAAACAAAAGTAATGAAAACTTTACTAAGTGGGATTCATCGGAGTGTAAAATATATTGTATGGTTTGCGTCTTTCTCTTTGGAAGAGTGATCTAAGCCAGGCAAAGACAACACAGTTACATGGAGGAGTTGGGTGAGTGGAAGGCAGCGTGTTGGGGATGGTGGCAGAGTCCCTTTCTTCCATTCTGCCCATCCAGTTACTTCCGTATAGCTATTCGCTGAGGTGGAAACTGTAAATCTTATTGATGGCAACTTACTTGATATGCATTTTGTTCCATATAAGGTGAACATCTCCTAGTTCTAACACTGAAAAGTTTTGAACATCCATCTTCAGTGATAATCAGTTTCATTCATACCACTGTTTCAGAATTTTGTGATCTTTTTGAAACCTTTTTATAATGTAATATACTGTTAGACTTTGGATTAATTCAAACACTAGTCATATCAGTTTCTCGGAAAAGTTAAGTAAATGCAATATGGATTTCAGTACAGCTTTTACTGTGGCTGGCATCAGTCTTGTCTAATTTCAAATGCCCGTGCCGGGATGAAATCATGTCTATAAGGTACTTGTTTCTTTCCATTGACTTATAAAGGGAGTCTACACAACAGGCTCAGATGTAGATACCCATGCTGTAAACACCTGAAGATAGGTCCTACCTATCTTTTCTGAGTTAAATGAGTTAGCATAGACTCTTTTCAGAAATTCATGGGGTTTGGAGCTTTTATGCTTTACCATCATTCTTACTGAGTCCTCTTCCAATACAGAATCTTTAAGCATTTGTCAAATGCTGGTCATAAAATTTGAACATTTTCATAATGAAGTATGAAAGTATGATAGACTTTATATGCTGACTTTTTTTTTTTTTTAAGTTAATTCTGCTGTCTTCCATGATTGGAAAGATTTTGATTGACAGAAGGTCATTGAGGTTACGTAGGTCTAGAGTTGTGATTATACAAAGGATTAGATCTGGTTAATTAAACTACATAAGGTAGGAAGATACAATGCTCCTTTGAAATTTGCAGTCTTAACTGTCTTAGAGTAACTCTTCTGAGAGTTACCACACCCAAATGAAGAGGAAGCTTGCATTTGTCTTTTTAGAGAAAAGAGGAGAAAGGATAGAAAAAAATTGGACAATACACCATAGTGTTTCCGTAATAGAAAATGTATGTAAGTCTCTTGGGGTCTAAATGTGACAGAACCATTAAACAAAATATGAAATAACCATACTTAAAATGTAATATATAGTTGATAAGTACAGGTTTTGCACACGCTAATGACTTTCCAGGAGGTTGTCATAGTGATATCTGGGGGCATATTTTCCTTGACTAGGTTCCACTGAAGTCTTACCAGTGCCTCCTCTTCTCAAGCACCACCTAACCTCAGAGGCACTTAAAATCAATCTGCATTCCAATTTGGAGCACATCTAGGTAGAGATCCCTGTGCCTGCTCGGAAGTCTCCTGGTTTGGAAAGCTAAGTTCTTATTTTGATATGGGTAGGGAGGTGCTTGAACTCTGTTCAAGTCCCTGAAGGGCCTGTTTTTATTAGATCATGGCTAACTCATTCAAAAGCATTGAGTTCACTCCAGAACACTGTTAGAAGAGGATGTAATGGCTAAGCTTGCCTCTTCTGTAATGCGCTTTGAGCACTCGCCCAGGAAGTTCAAGACCTTGGTCCTTTCCCTCTCAGTCTCCCTAATTATTTCAACAGGTTTTGGTATTACCTGGAAGTTATGTCAGTTTGCCCAGAACTACTGGCAGCAAGTGTTGATATACATAATGCATAAGTTAAGCAAAATACCACAAAGAGGAAAAACAAACAAATATGAGTGATTTTTTTTTGTTGTGAAAGCCGATCATATAAATCCTCAAAAAATTATAAAAATTGCCAATATAAAATATAAATAAATATATATATTATGTATAATA
>NW_010338528.1:0-265 GCF_000700745.2 Antrostomus carolinensis
GCTGGGACAAAGTCTCCCCCCCCCACCCCCAAAGGGGGACATGGGTGCTGTCCCCCTCTCCTCTCCAGGCAGCTGGAGACAGGGACCCATCAGCGACCCAGAATGTGACATTACAGCACGACCCAAGTGACTGGGTCCCCACCCCGGACAGGTGACAAAGCTGGTGGCTGCTGCAGCCCTGGTGACTGTTCAAAGCCAGCAGCTGTCCCAGCGCTCGTCACCAAACTCGGGGTGATAAGCAGTTGGGTGCCACCACGTGCCACCC
>NW_010338528.1:576-1714 GCF_000700745.2 Antrostomus carolinensis
GACCGGGCTGTGCCACCGGCCACCGGCTCGGACCGGGTTGGGGGTGACCAGTGCACCCATGGCTGTGGGGTGATGGAGAAGAGCCTGACCCACCTCCGAGGCTGAAGGAGACTCAGGGGAGCAAGGGAAGGAACACAGGCCACCCCCCTGTCACCAGTGTGGGGACAAGAGGGACACTGGGGGGGAGTGGGGGGTGGGGGTGCTGCTGTGCCTGAAACACCAACACAAAATCTGCCTCCCTGCCCCATCCTCCCCACATCCAGGGGGTTTTGGAGGGGTCACCCCCGGGCTGTCACCCTGTCACCCCAGGGCTCAGCTGGACCCATTCTGGGACCAGTTCCTGTGTCACAGGGGCTGGAGGGGCTCAGGGACACGGAAATATCCCAGTGAGTGAGGGTGCAGGACCCCCTGACCACCCGGGGGACCCCGTGAAGGTCTCAGTGCTCCCCCTCATGTCCCACAGCACGGGAAGTTGGAGGGAGAAGGTTTCACTCTCAGAATAGCCCTGATGAAATATTTTGCAGTTTATTTATAACCTGTATTAAAAAACCCCACAAAATAAATTAAAAAAATAAAAAAACCACCAAAACAACCGACCAAAAACCTTGTATTTGTTGATTTTAAATCTGCTTTTTACTCCCACTGCTCTCCTGGGATGGTGGGTGCAAGAGTCTGGTTGCACTGGTGGCTGGAGTGACCCTTGGGCTTGGCCATCAGCTCTCTGGGTGGGACACAAGTGGTGGCTGTGCCACTTCTTTGGCACAACACCCAGCGTGGGCACATCACACCCCACCCGGGGAGAGCCACAGCCCCACCACAGCTCTCCCCATCCCATGGGTGCCAACCAGGATGGGCTGCCCAGGCTGGGAGCTGCCACCCGGGATTAACCACCGTCTCCTGCTGGCACCGGGAGCAGCTCGGCCGCCCTCGCCGGAGCTCCCGGCTCTGTAAAGCTCCCGGCTTTGACGTAGCCCAGAAACTAGGCCAGTAAGAGCAAACTGCAGCAGCTCGCAGCTCTCCCGAGGGACGTGGTGCTCGTACGGCCGGGGAAGGCGTCTCTGCTCCCACCACCGAGGTGACCGGTGAGGGTCGAGGGGTTTCTCCCGGTGCTGGAGCTCCTGGTACCTCCTGTGCGGCC
>NW_010338529.1:0-1470 GCF_000700745.2 Antrostomus carolinensis
CCTAAATGTCACCAGCCTGGAAGACATGGGGGGTTAAGGGACACGTGGCCCATCAAGGGACGCTGGATCATGGGCTGGGCGGGCAGCAACTCCCACCACCTACACCCCCTGCCATGGTTTTGGGGCACAAACCCCCTCTTTTGGGGCACAAACTCCCACTTTTTCAGCACAAGCCCCCTTTTGGGGCTCAAACCTCCTCTTTTGGGGCAAAACCCCCCACTTTTTGGGGCACAAAGTGCCTCTTTTTGGGCCACAAACCCCCTCTTTTTGGTGGATGAACCCTCTCTTTTTTGGGGCACAAACCCCCTCTTTTTGGTGGATGAACCCTCTCTTTTTTGGGGCACAAACCCCCTCTTTTGGAGAAACAAACCCCCTGTTTTTGGGGGACAAATGCCCACTTTTTGGAGAACAAACCCGCTCTTTTGGGGACACAACCCCCCTGTTTTTGGGGCACAACTCCCCCTCTTTTTTGGGCACAAACCCCCTGTTTTGGGGGCAAAATCCTCTCTTTTGGGGCAACCCCCCCCTTTTGGGGGCACAAAGTGCCTCTTTTTGGGGGCACAAACCCCTCCTCTTCTGAGGCACAAACCCCCTCTTTTTGGGGACAAAACCCCCTCTTTTGGGGACACAAACCCCATTCTTTTGGGGACACAAACTGCTCCTTTGGGACACAAACCCCCTCATTTTGAGGCACAAACCCCCTCTTTTGGGACTCAAAACCTCCTCTATTTGGGCCACAAACCCCCTCTTTTAGGGGCACAAACCCCCCTCTTTTAGGGGCACAAACCCTCCCTTTTGGGACCCAAATCCCCTCATTTTGGGACACAAACCCCCTCTTTTTGGTGCATGAACCCCCTCTTTTGGGGCACAAACCCCCTTCTTTTGGGGAAACAAACCCTCTCTTTTGTGAGTACAAACCCCCTGTTTTTGGGGCACAAACCCCCTGTTTTTGGGGCGAACTTCCCTCTTTTTGGGACACAGCCCCCCTGTTTTGCTGACGCCGAGCAGCAGCCACACCACAGAGCTGCTGAGCTCAGGGACACGTGGCCGGAGCAGAGGTCAGGGTGATGCCCAGCCCGTCCCCTGTCACCCAGCGAGGGCTTTTGGGCCAGAGCAGGCAGATTTGGGTGTGAGTCACCCCCGGGTGACACCCCACAGCCCCTCTGGCACCCGCTGAGTGTCGCAAGCAGCTTTGTTGGGCCACACGTGGGTCTCGTGAGTGGGCTGAGAGCTCGGTGCTCAGCTCTGCAACCGTGGAACCATCAGATGGTGGGAGTTGGACCCACCAGGATGCTGGAGTCCAACTCCTGTCCCTGCACAGGACAATCCCAACATTCACACCATGTCCCTGAGGGCCTTGGCCAAATGCTGCTGGAATCTTGTCAGGCTTGGTGCCATCAGCACCTCCCTGGGGAGCCTGTTCCAGTGCTCCACCACCCTCTGCCTCAAGAACCTTTTCCTCATGGCCAA
>NW_010338529.1:1743-1994 GCF_000700745.2 Antrostomus carolinensis
TCCTGGAGGTGAGGCCACCCCAGAGCACAGTGGGACCATCCCCTCCCGCACAACCCAGCTCTAGATGTGCTGCAGGGATTCTGTGCCTCAGTTTCCCCAATCTGGGGACTTCCCTCCAAGCTTGGTCACCCGGTGAAGCCCACTGACACCCACGTGTCTGCCCGGTGGCACTGGGACAAGCTGGCCTGGCAGGTCTGCCTCGTCCGGGCAGCTCTGGGAGCTCCATCCTCATCCTCATCCTCATCCTCATC
>NW_010338530.1:0-356 GCF_000700745.2 Antrostomus carolinensis
GAGGGGACCCCGACATTACCTGCAGTGCCAATGGGTTTCTTGGGTTTGTTGAAGATGTGATCACCTGGGTTTGGCGGGGGGGCGGCGTCCTGGCCCTGCCGCGCCAGCAGCGGGTTGTACTCCTTCCCGTCGTAGTTGGCATCAAAGAACTTCTTGAACCACTGGATGAACTCGAAATTGTCCTGGAATTTGCCCTTCACCAGCCTCTCCACCGCGATGATCTGAGGAGGAGACACAGAGAGAGATGGGGGTGGGGGAATTCGGAAGAATCTCTTTGCTGCAAGGGTTCTGAGGCATTGGAAGGGGTTGGCCAGGGCAGTGGTGGAGTCCCCATCCCTGGAGGGATTGAAGAGTCG
>NW_010338530.1:622-884 GCF_000700745.2 Antrostomus carolinensis
AAGGTGTCCCTGCTGCTGGCAGGGGGGTTGGGACTGGATGAGCTTGAAGGTCCCTTCCAACCCAAACCAGTCTGGGATTCTGTGATTCTATGATTTTGGGTGGTGGTCCTGCCCTCCCAGCACTGCCAAGTGCCCCCTGCCCACCCCTGGGGCACCTACTTTGTCCACTCCCATCTTCTTGAAGGCTGCCTGCAGCACCTTGAAGTTGTGGATGTACTCGTGCTCCAGCTTGGCTTGGAACTTCACCTTCCGCAGGTGAACG
>NW_010338531.1:0-735 GCF_000700745.2 Antrostomus carolinensis
TCTGAGCTGCAGCACTAAAGCAAAGTTTAGACACTTCAGTTTATGTTGCAGATTTAAAATCTACCAGTACTTGGAGCAGAACATGTTTTTTCTATCAACCAAATGAGCCATGTACTTAAAAAAAAAAAAGTAAATTTAGAAATCAGGTTTTGATCAGGTGTACTTCAGGAGATCAAGAAGGAAACTTCCTATTTAAATCTTGTCTGTGCTGAAATTACAAAGAATGTGCTCAGCTTAGACTTTCTCTTACATTTTGATTTTTGTGGTATTTTAAAAATGCAGACTGCTTTTTGCTGCTTTGGGTTCTGTTTTCAAGTGGATAATGCTTTGAAATTTATTCAACAAATATTAACTTGGGAAATGTGTTTAAAAAAAGACCTAGTGAACTTTGTGGAAATGTTTATTGTACTTTTTCAAATGCATTGAACATGCGATAGCAGGATAAGCTACAAAGGAGACTTTGTTTAAGAAAAACTTTCCACTCCGATATTTAATGAGTGTTATTCATCAAGCCCTCCTCTTCTGGAGGCTTTTCCTAGGAAGAAGCACGTGCTGAAAGAGGAGGACCCAGTGTACCTCTAGGCTTCTACTTCTCTTGAATAATCATTAGTGCAGACTGGGGAAGGAGATAAAGAAAGTAGTGATAGTATGTAGTTGCTTCAGAGTTGAAAAAAAAGCAAACCTGCTTTTTATTTTCTTGAAAGGATGTTTGTAAGTGTTAATCGAATGCATGAG
>NW_010338532.1:0-301 GCF_000700745.2 Antrostomus carolinensis
GACCTCTGAGGAGTGGGTGAAGCCGCAGGGCTGCGGGGTCGAGGATGGGAGCAGGGGCCAGCGCTGAGGAGAAGCACTCCCGTGAACTGGAGAAGAAGCTCAAGGAGGATGCTGAGAAGGATGCCAGGACCGTCAAGCTGCTGCTGCTGGGTATGACAAGGGGACACCCTGGGGGACATACCCATCCCTTGTGCATCTCACCCCAACATCCCACCCAATGTTCCTCTGACACTTCCCAGCACCCCTTAACCCAACCAGCCCACTCCAATAGCCCCCCCCAAACCCATCAGCCCACCCAATA
>NW_010338532.1:428-1963 GCF_000700745.2 Antrostomus carolinensis
ACCCAGTGTTTCTCTGACACTTCCCGTCACCCCTCAACCCAACTGACCCACCCCAACAGTCCCCTCCAAACCCAACCAGCCTACTTAATATTCCCCTGTCCCCCAGCTGCACCCCCAAACCCAGCCAGTCCATCCCAACAGCCCCTCAATGTTTTCCTGAGTCCCCCAGCAACCCTAAAACCAACCAACCCACTCCAACAGCCCCCCTTTCCCAGGCAGCCCTAAACCAAACCCACCCACCTCAACAGCCCACCCAATGTTTCTCTGATGCTTCCAGCACCCCTAAACTCAACCAGCCCACCCCAAGAGTGCTCCTAACAGCCCCCTGCTCCCAGTCACCCTTAAATCCAATCAATTCACCCCAACAGCCAACCCAAAGTTTCCCCAACCCCCCTAAACCAAACCGGACCAGCCCAGCAGTCCACCCAACAGCCCCCTGCTCCTAAGCACCCATAAAACCAACCAGCAGACCTCCAAAGCCCACCCATTTCCCTTGTCCACCCAGCAACTCTAAACTCAACCAGCCCATCCCAACAGTCCCCCCAATGTTTTCTTGATCCCCAGCATCCTTAAACCCAACCAGTGAACCTCAAAAGCCCACCCAACATTTTCCTTTTCCCCTTGGCACCCCTAAAACCAACCAACCTACTCCAACAGCCCCCCATTCACAGGCAACCCTAAACCCAAGCCACCCACCTCAACAGACCACCCAATGTTTCCCAGATGCCTCCAGCACCCCTAAACCCAACCAGCCCACCCCAAGGGTGCTCCCAACTCCCAGCTCCTCCTGCTCCCAGTCACCCTTAAATCCAATCTATTCACCTCAACAGCTCACCCAAAATTTCCCCAACCCCCCTAAACCAAACTGGACCAGCCCAACAGTCCACTCAACGGCCCTCTGCTCCTAAGCACCCAAAAGCCCACCCAACGTTTCCCTTGCCCCCCCTCCAGCAACTCTAAACTCAACCAGCTCACCTCAACGGCTCCCCAGCATTTTATTGACCCCCCAGTACCCTTAAACCCAACCAGCCCACCCCAACAGCCCCCCATTCCCAGGCTCCCCTAAACCAGCTCATCTCAACAGCTTGCCCAACAGCTCCCCACCCCTACCAGGCACCCCAAACCCAACAACCCATCTGAACAGCCCACCCAAAGAGCCCCCACCCTCCCGGTATCCCTCAAACCCAACCAGCCCCCCAACATCCCCCTACTCCCAAGCTCCTGACCCCAACCAACCCATCTCAAGAGCCTTCACCAACACCACCTACTATCACCCCATCCTCCCAGGCACCCCCATGCAGCCCCCACCACCACCCCTGTGTCTGTCCCTGCAGCCCCCCAGCACTGTGGGTCCCTCCCAGTTCCTCCCAGCTGCCCCAGTGGTGCCCAAGGACTAGGGTGCACTGGATGTGGTGGGACTATTGGTGCCATCACTACCCTCCTGGCCCAGCCCAGGGCATGTCCTCCTGCACTGCAACACGCTTGGGGCATCGGGTGGTGGGTGGCAGGGTTGCGATGCCACCATGTCCCCTACC
>NW_010338532.1:2001-2407 GCF_000700745.2 Antrostomus carolinensis
CGGCGGATCTCATTAGCCACAGCAGCTCAGCCCAACCTTAATGCCTGCTGGCACCAGGCTGTAATCCCCCTGCCCCACACCATGGACCTGGCATGGCCACAGTGCCCCCTGGCCATGCCAGGCACCGAGGGTCCCAGGGGGCCAGCATGGGCACTGCTGTGACCCGTCCTTTGTCCCCACAGGAGCAGGAGAGTCAGGGAAGAGTACCATCGTCAAGCAGATGAAGTAAGTGCCAAGGGGTGCTGCTTGGCCGTGCTCCACCGTGCCACAGTCGTGGGGTGTCCCTGTCCCACCACGCCTGGCACTGCCCCATGTCACAGCTGTGGGGTGCACCCATCTCTTAGTGCCTGGCTCGGCCCCATGGCGCCCCGCCCGATGCCGCACCCATGGGGGCCCCCCCGCCCCT
>NW_010338532.1:2586-2823 GCF_000700745.2 Antrostomus carolinensis
CACCCCACACTGTGCAGGGGGGTCCCCCGGCCCTCCAGCCCTGCTGAGCCCCTCTCCCTGGTAGGACGATGCCCGCAAGCTGCTGCACCTCTCGGACACCATCGAGGAGGGCACCTTGCCCAAAGAGGTGTCAGACATCATCGGGCGGCTCTGGAAGGACGCGGGCATCCAAGCCTGCTACGACCGCGCCTCCGAGTACCAGCTGAACGACTCAGCCGGATAGTACGTGGGGTGGGG
>NW_010338532.1:2898-3228 GCF_000700745.2 Antrostomus carolinensis
GTCTCACACCTCTCTTGTGCCCGGCCAGCTACCTGTCTGACCTGGAGCGTCTGGTGACCCCCGGCTACGTCCCCACGGAACAGGACGTACTGCGCTCTCGTGTCAAGACCACCGGTATCATCGAGACCCAGTTCTCCTTCAAAGACCTCAACTTCAGGTGGGGAACAAGCCCCTGGTGCTGGGGGAGTGTGGGCAGGGGGCTGGGGCTGCTGACCTCCCTGTGCTCTGCCCAGGATGTTCGACGTGGGTGGCCAGCGCTCGGAGAGGAAGAAGGGGATCCACCGCTTTGAAGGGGGGCCCTGCATCATCTTCATCGCGCCCCTCAGGGCT
>NW_010338532.1:3272-3780 GCF_000700745.2 Antrostomus carolinensis
CCCCCCCCCCCCCCAGTTCATTAACATCACAGCCTGGGGGTTCAGCATGGGGGGTCACCATGGAGCTGATGAGACTGTGTCCCTTCACAGAATCGCATGCACGAGAGCCTGCACCTCTTCAACAGCATCTGCAACCACCGTTACTTCGCCACCACCTCCATCGTCCTCTTCCTCAACAAGAAGGACGTCTTCACGGAGAAGATCAAGAAGGGCTTCCCCGACTACGATGGTGAGGGTGGCAGCGGCTCGCCCGCTGGGTGCAGGCAGGCGGTGGTGGGGTGGCAGTGACGGGTTGGGTGCCAGCACCCTGCAGCAGCCACCCACCAGGTGTCCTCAGCATCCCATGCAAGTGGCGCTGCTCCAGCCTTGCTCATGGACCGAGCAAGCTTTGCCCACCAGGGGCAGCGCTGGGTGATGCTGGGCCAGCACCCGTGGTGAGGGGGGGGACACACCAGGCCTGGAGGGGTCCCCGCTCACTGTCACACCACCAGGTCCCAACACCTACGAA
>NW_010338533.1:0-1269 GCF_000700745.2 Antrostomus carolinensis
GGGGCCGCTCTCTCTCGAGGGACACGCGGCGCTCGGGCGCCCCCAGCGGGTGAGGGTGGCGGGGAGGACCTGAGCCAGCCCTCGCGTCCTGTCACTCGTGTCCTGTCCCCATGTCCCATCCCCTTGTGCCCCATCCCCGTGTGGCCCATCCCTCCTGTCCTGTCCCCTTGAATCGTGTCCCCTCACATCCCATCACTCGTGTCCTGTCCCCATGTCCTGTCCCCGTGTCCCATCCCTCCTGCCCCATCCCTCCTGTCCTCTCTCCTCAAACCATGACCCCTCACATCCTGTCACTCATGTCCTGTCCCCATGTCCCATCTCCTCGTGCCACATCCCTCACACCCCACCCCTCATATCCCATCCCCTTGTACCCCATCCCTCCTGTCCTGTCCCTTTGCACTATTGTCTTTCATGTCCCATCACTCGTGTCCTGTCTCTGGTGTCCCAATCCCTTGTCCCCCATCCCGGGGATGTGCTGTACCTGGACTTCACCAAAGCCTTTGACCCCATTTCCCACAGCGTTCTGCCTGGGAACCTGGCTGCCCATGGCCTGGACAGGCACAGGCTCTGCTGGGTTAAAAACTGGCTGGATCAGAAACCAACCAACTGGGTTCATGGCTGAGGGAACTGGGGCTGTTGAGCCTGGAGAAAAGGAGGCTGAGGGGAGACCTTCTGGCTCTGTCCAAGTCCCTGCAAGGAGGGTGGAGAGAGGCAGGGGGGGGTCTTTTTTCCCCGGCAACAAGTGATAGCTTCCTTAACTGTAGAGTTGTGCCAGAGGAGGTTCAGATTGGATATCAGGAAAAATTTCTTCACTGGAGGGTTCTCAGGCACTGGAACAGGCTGCCCAGGGAGATGGTGGAGTCACCATCAATGGAGATATTTAAAAGATGAGTAGATGAGGTGCTCAGAGATCTGGTTTAGTAGAGGACAGGTATGGTTGGACTCAATGATCTCAGAGGTCTTTTCCCACCAGAGATTCTATGATCTCTCCTGTCCTGTCCCCTTGACTCATGTCCCTCTGTGTCCCATCACTCATGTCCTATCCCCTTGCACCCTGTCCTTCAAGTCCCATCACTCGTGTCCTGTCCCTCCTGTCCCATCCCCTCACACCACATCCCATCTCATCTCATCCCCCCATGTCCCCTCTTACCCCACCACCCTCCATGGCTCACACACCACACGCAGGTTCTGAGCTCAGAAACGCCCTGAGATGTCCTTTTATTACAAAGTCCATCACCAGTCTCTGTCCTTGGCAGCTCCGCAGCTCCA
>NW_010338533.1:1332-1608 GCF_000700745.2 Antrostomus carolinensis
TGCGGGGTCTGCTGCCCCCACCCATGGCGATGAACACGTCAATGGGGACATTGGGCAGCGTCAGGCGGTGGTTGCCGAGGCATCGCCGCAGGTGCCTGTGGGGAGAGAGTGGTGTGAGCAGAGAGCCATGGCACGGCATGGCCTGATATGGCATGGTCTGATATGGCATGGCATGGCACGGCACAGCATGGCCTGATATGGGCCAGCATGGCATGGCACGGCATGGCATGGCCTGAGATGGGCCAGCATGGCACAGCACAGCATGGCATGGTCTGA
>NW_010338534.1:0-213 GCF_000700745.2 Antrostomus carolinensis
CCATGGCTGGGGAAATCCCACTGCTGTGGCGCCTCTTCCCAGGAATTTCCAGCTGGGAGTTCAGCCCAGTTCCCAAACCAGCCCCCAGGGAGGGGGTTTCCCTCCCAATTCCCAGCCATGTGGTGCTGGCACATCCCCATCCCAGCCTCATTCTCCCTGTGAGCCACCTTTGACCCCATGGAGCAGGGTGAATGTGTCCCAGAGCATCGTCCC
>NW_010338535.1:0-1413 GCF_000700745.2 Antrostomus carolinensis
AAGAGAGACAAAGAGGGACATATGGTTGGAAAATAGAAGGCGTAAACCTATTGGCAGCTCCCAGCTCCACAAACACAAAGGCCAATTGACACCATTGCCCATCATCCTCTGAAGGGACCAACAGTGGGACAAATGGATTGCTCCTGATGGCACAGAGAGATAGCAGAAAAAAAGCATGAAAATGACAAACACTCACGGCAACTTCCAGACAATCAACTTTCAGAACACTCTCACCCTCTCCCTCCTCAAGATGAAAAAGATCATGGGTTGAGAGAAATACATTCCTTACCATTTACAGTCACAGGCAAAACAGACTTGATTTGGGAAAGATGCATTTAACTTATTGACAATGAAAAACAGAGCAAGATGGTGAGAAACAGACAAAATATCTTAAAATACCTTCACCCCATCCCCATGGCGTTTTCACAGGCTCCATTTCCCGCCTTCATTCACCACTCTTCTATTGCCTCTACACCCAGGGAGTGCAGTAGGATGTGGAACGGGCAGTTTCGTTTTGAACACAACAGCTCTTTTCTGCCACTGTTTCCTTCTCACATTTTTCATCTGCTCCACTGTCAGCCCTTCCCATAGGCTGCAACCTTCACCCCATCCCCATGGCGTTTTCACAGGCTCCATTTCCCGCCTTCATTCACCACTCTTCTATTGCCTCTACACCCAGGGAGTGCAGTAGGATGTGGAACGGGCAGTTTCGTTTTGAACACAACAGCTCTTTTCTGCCACTGTTTCCTTCTCACATTTTTCATCTGCTCCACTGTCAGCCCTTCCCATAGGCTGCAGTCTCTAAAGACCAGCTCCAGCATGGATCCTGTCCATGGGCTACAGTCTTTCCAGAGAAGACTGTGCCAGCCTGGGTCCTCCAGAGGACACCATTCTGCCAGGAGCCTGCTTCAGCATGGGCTCTGCACAGGCTGCAGTTCCTGCAGAGAAAATCCACCTTTGCTGGTGGGGGAACCTCCGTGAGCTGCAGTGTGGATATCTGCTCCACCATGGTTTCTCCCACGAGCTGTCTGGGAATTTCAGCACCATTGCCTGGAGCAACCCTCAGCCACCCTACCCGTAAGATTAACCGGTTCAACTATCCTACATCTCACAGTAGGGCAACACCTGGACCCAATGTTATGTGAGGTCTTGGTCCCTGCCTCACTCAGCAGCAGGCTAGTGAGCTGTAAAAGGGCATCTGCCATCAGCCTGGAAATGAGCAGTCTATCACCAGCAACACCGCATCATAAAAGGAGATCCTTGAAGGGATTAAAGCCTGTACAGGCAGGCAGGCTCTCTTGGCCATTCTCCCTTCAGACAAATTTCATACAATCAGACAAAGCCACAAAACATCAGCAACTGTGGAATCTGCTGAGGAACAAAGTGGCAGAAAAGCATTCAAGTGCTTCTTGG
>NW_010338536.1:0-1668 GCF_000700745.2 Antrostomus carolinensis
AGGTGGCCCTTCCCCCACTACAAAAAAAAACATCGACCCCCCCCTCCCCAAACCCAACACACTCAGCCTGCCAGCACCTCTGCTTTCCCTTTCTCCTTGGGACTGAATGCAGGGAGGGGAAGAGCAGCACTGCTACACACTGCGGAGAGGTCTGTGCTGGAAGTGCGAAGGTGGGTGTGACCAGTGAATGACTGGGAATTTCTGCGAAGGATGCACCGGGAGAAGAAAGGCTACACACTGGCAAGTGTAAGCATCTACACACAGCTTCTCAGGATACTCAGGCTGAGAAAACAAGGACTGCCCCACACGGCAGCCTGCAGGCTGAAACTGTGAGGAGGTTATTGTAGGAAGAGAAGTGGAGCCATAAGACATCCAGGCAAGGAGAGAAAAGACCCTGCCACCAATCAGAAGCACCTTGTGTCTCTCCTATGACTGCAAATGATGCTGGCCAGATGACCCCAGCGCAGGTCTTGATGCCCAGACCGTGGGCAGGCCACTTGGACACATGCATCTTTGTGCTCCTGAGCCTCAGAAGGTGATAGAAATGAGTTTTGGTTTAAAACAAATTCATCTTGCCCTCCTGCGTGGAGTTTTCCTACTTGAGTTTAACTGTTTTAACATTACACCATTTAACTGCAACTTCTAAATTTAAAAGCACACTGTGATGAGACAGCAAAGAGGGTCGCAAAACAGCACAATCACCAGCACCCAGAGCGACAAAGCCTTCCTTACCTTTCTTGGCCCCTGTGCGATACTCTGCCCATTCTGTCGCTGAAGTGGAGCCAAAAAAACTTCCAACACACAAAAGCATCTAAAAACATCAGATAAAGCGAGAGTTGCCATTTGACTAGACACAGCATGCACAACTTTTTTTTCATATGCTATACTGTTACAATGCTGTGACATATAATCACAGAATGGTTTGAGCTGTAAGGGACCTCAAAGCTCATCCAGTCCCAACCTCCCCTGCCAGGGACACCTTCCACTAGACCAGGTTGCTCAAAGCCTCATCCAACCTGGCCTTGAACACTTCCAGGGAGGGGGAATCCACAACTTCTCTGGGCAACCTGGCCAGTGCCTCACCACCCTCACACCAAAGAATTTCTACCTCAGATCTCATCTCAATCTCCCCTCTTCCAGTTTAAAGCCATCACCCCTTGTCCTGTCACTCCCTGCCCTTGTCAAAAGTCCCTCCCCAGCCTTCCTGGAGCCCCTTCAGGTACTGGAGGCCACTAGAAGGTCTCCCTGGAGCCTTCTCTTCTCCAGGCTGAACAGCCCCAACTCTCTCAGCCTGTCCCCATAGCAGAGGTGCTCCAGCCCTCTCATGGGGCCTCACATTTGTCGCTTCAACAGCATTTTGCTTGGTACAGTAAAGAGGTGTCTCTACGATCACCTGCATCTCGTATTAAATATGTAACAGCCACACTGAGATGTTTAAACACGACAAAGGGACAGTTGCTCTCTCTGCCCACAGATTACGGCTCCTCCAGGCTGGGGGGGGACCGATGCTCCCTACACCCAGGAGGAAGGGAGGGTCATGGCCCCAGCAGCGGAAGCAGGGCTGGGGACAGCAGCAACCCCAGCATCTCCCCTCCCTGCGAAACCTTCCCCGCACCTTCTCCCACGCCCCCGCGGGGAGGTGCTCGGCCCGAGCGGCGCCCGCCCCCC
>NW_010338537.1:0-3682 GCF_000700745.2 Antrostomus carolinensis
GCCTGCGCCTGAGCCCCGCGGCACGCTGGGAGGTGTAGTCCGGCCGCCCTCCCTCCCGGCGCTGGCGCTCGCCTGCTCCCTCAGCTGAGGGTGTTTAGCGATATCGCAGCGTGGAAGGTTGTAACGCCAACGAACCCCCAAACACACGCACACACACTCTGTAACCATCGATCAACGTGTCGAAAGAGACATTGTCCAGGAACACCCGATACGGGAAGGGAAGGGAAGGGAAGGGAAGGGAAGGGAAGGGAAGGGAAGGGACGTGGAAAATGGCGTCAGCCCCTGAGGGGATCTGCCACCTGCTGTGCTCCCAGCAAGAGCAGCAACTGACAGGGAGGATTTCATCTCTGCCACATCACAAAGTTGTAGCCAGCTACCTACAGGTCTTTTTTCCTACTCAAACAGTGGGGAAAATGGGGGCTCAGTTCTTTATCGCAGTTCTGTCACCAAAACCGGGAATAAACTCCTTAACACTGATGTGGTCTCAAGAAGCAGGCATTCTTTATTACAGCACCTGATGCACAGGGGATCATCCCATCTATTGTGCATACTGACTCGTCCCTCTACAAAAGCTTTATACCATCAAAACATGCATATTCAGTTCTTTTCCCAAAAAAAATATTAATATATTCATCACATTTCCAAGAACTCATCAATACATTTAAATGTCCTTTCACATACGTAATGGTTGTCTTCAGGGGTCATCTGATGATCACAGAAACTTTTGTTCTCTGTGCCCTTTAGCTGAATTTTTCTTTTGCACATGCTTAGTTCATCTCTTAGCCTGTTTACAACACTTCTGTCTCCACAAAAATCATTTACTCTAGCATCACTACCTTATCAGAGATTCCATGCCTCAAGTCTCCTGTTAGCTATTTTAGGCTATAAACCTGACAAGGCCTAGCTGGTATGTAACTAACTTTCAATGTCACATTGTTTAAGCAGAAGGGGATGTTCTTTCGGAATGGTATCAAGCCCACACAGAAAACTGGAGATCTGTGGGACTGAAGAAGACATGGCCATGCAGGTCCTGCACACAGAGGCGTAGCCATCATCACTGGCAACATTAAATGTTGTTGTTTCATGGCTGGGGGCCAGCTTGGCCAGTCCCTGCCATACGCAATAAGGGCAAAGATAGATACAGACCTGCTTTGCCTTTGTAGTCTGCCCCAAACCAGGCATCGGCAACCACTCTTACCTTCCAGGAATCTACCATATACTTGGCTTATTTTGCCACAGTCAGCTCTCGAAGGCAACTGCTTGCTACACCCGTGCCACCAGCCCTGATGATGGAAGGGTTATTTCTGCACACACCTCGTCTGGCAGGCACGTGGCAGAGCAAAGGTAAGGTGGGAAGGGCTGCACATCAGCGGATGTGACATTGCTGAGAGCTTGGAAGGGGAAAAGTATGACCACTGGGATGCAGCTGCTGTGCCTTTTAATGGGGTGTAGCAAGAGTCTAAGGAGAACTGGCAGTTTATAGCAGGTTCTACAGAGATCCAAAATTGTAGGAACACTGACAAGGACATTTGGAGGGACAGAAAGTCTGTGTTTTAGGTATTAAGTTAATTTCTGACTTTTAGGATGAGGGTTTTTACACTCTGGGCAGATGACACTTTGGTCAATCACAGAGGTATTTATTTTAGTCTGTGAAACAGCAGTAGCTCCTATAAAACAGGTTGCATGCTCTCAGTCTCAGCAAAACTCAGGAGCTCAAAATATCTGCTAGGGATCTGAACACCAGTCAGATGAAAGATTGAAAAGGGTCCTGCCCTGTAAAGGGCATGAAATATCAAACAACCCTGTTGTTTTCAGGAGCCCTGTGCAAGACAGAATTATTTTGTTATTTTCAGTATTTACCCTTCCAATAAGCCAGGCCAAGAGTGAGGTCATTCTCTGTTTTGCTTTTCTGTTTCTCTGGGTCACCAAGTTGAATGCCAGCACCACTGATTTAGTGCTACCTGCATGAGTAAATGATAGGAGAGGGTTCTTTTTTGATCCCCACATTCTCACAAAGAGAGATGAGAAGTAGAACCTAGCTCTTTTCCAGAAGTCCAAAGTTCCCCATTTTCATCACATGGGTAGATGATGCTCTCCTATTTTCACCATCGAGTCACCTCTGTGGCTCCCTGTCAGTGCAACTCCTTGAAACGCAGGCTCCTGAGGAGATCATTGCCATCCTGCCTCTGAAATCATGTCACAGAACACTCGCTCACCTCATCAGCCACTGACTTAATTATCCATGAATTTCAGCTCAGTAGCCTGTCCCTCTGTTCCTTTCAAATGAACTAGGTTTGTCTTTTCTTCCTCAAGCTTTATCTGCTGGCAACTATCCAAAGGCCTAGATAGAGCTAGCAATAGCAACAGAAACTCTGAGGGAAAGCCTGTGGTAAAAAAACCTCAAAGGGGGTTTCCTAAGTCTGCAGGTGAACAGTATCTTTTAATTATCAACAGCTTTTATTTTAAAAAGAGTTTCAATGGGGTTGATTTGACCTGTAGAAACCAAAGACCAAACAAAACACATTTTATACTCTTTCTGGAGTTACAGGATACCAAGGGTAGAGGGAGGCTAAAATTTAGTCATCCTGGGAGAAGACTTTGAAGGCATCTGCCCAAAGGTATGGCCTGTGGAGACTAAACATCCCCGCAAGCAGCACTCCATTTTAACTCTGCCAGCTTTCCATGTAGATTAAGGAGGATCACTGTTATTTTGGTCATGCTGCCTGCATGGTAATAGTAACAGAATCACCCTGCAAGAAGGAATCACTTCTTGGTGGGATGAAGGCAGGGGCAAGGAGGGAGGAGAAGGAAGAGAATTGCCATTAAAGCACAGTTAACACATTTTCATACCGATTGCACCAATTTGAGTACAATGCAGAGGGGAGATCACAGCCTTTTCTCTTCTGACATTACATTGTGCGTAAGGATTGTTAACTTGGTGCTTTTTGTTTTCCATTTGTCCTCTGCCTGCTGACAGTGGCAAAAGAATTATATTAGAATATGTGTCAGGATAAACAGATTCATCTGCCAGTCAAAGAGGAATGGCTGAGGGCAGGCTACTGAGCTCAGGCTGCTGGAAAACTGTCAGATCCAATACCCAGGAAAGGAGATTCAGGAAAAATCTCAGAACTTCTGAAAGAGATAATGAAAAAAGACCCTCCCTCAATCTACCATGTGGGGTTGCCTAGTGCCACATGTGAGAGTACAAGGACTACATCTATGCAGCCCTTAATCAGAATTAAAGAAGATTCAGCAGTGACTCATGAGGTGTAAACATCACTAGTAACACAGCAGTCTATGCTGTTGGCTTCTTGTATCTTCAGTTTCAGCCTACTAAAAGAATGGTTGTCCAAAAAAAGAAGTACTTGTCTGTTAGAGAGACTCAAACGGACAGACTTTTCAAGAAACCCCAAAAATATATTTACATTAATTGTTACTGTTGGGTAGGGTAAGCCCCTATCGATGTCAGTTGAAAGTAGCAGTCTGGGCTAGTCTGGGGCTTTCCAGATTCTCACACTTCCGATATGCATGAGAGAAGGTAAATTTAGCTGTGGAAAATCTGTGTGGTGAAACAGAGCCGAAGGTATTTCGATATTTTCCACATAGTGCTTATTCTGGGAATCACTAACCCTTTACCATCTTGAAAAAAGAAATGTGTGGTGCGGTTGATATGCTGGAGGGA
>NW_010338538.1:0-221 GCF_000700745.2 Antrostomus carolinensis
GTGGCCACCTCCTATGCCTCTTTCTTCTACCTCGGCTCCACCATCAACAGCAGCGTGGCGGCGCGGTACAGCCCGCAGTCGGTGTCTGTCCGCAGGCTGAAGGGCACCTTGGACGGCTTTTCAGATGACTTCCAGTGGCTGACGGTGCTGCCGCGATACCGGGACAACTACACCATCCACTACGTGCACTCCTTCGCTGACAGAGACCACGTCTATTTCCT
>NW_010338538.1:285-522 GCF_000700745.2 Antrostomus carolinensis
GCACACCCCCCGGCGCTACCGCGAGATTTTCCTTGACTGCCGCTTCGAGTCCAAGCGGCGGCGACGGCGGCGCAGCAGCGAGGGGGACGCTGAGCGCGATGTCGCCTACAACGTGCTGCAGGCTGCCCATGCTGCCCGCCCCGGTGCCCGCCTGGCCCGCGACCTCGGCATCAACGACACCGACACGGTGATTTTTGGTGCCTTCGCTGAGAGCCAGCCGGAGAGCCGGGCGCCACG
>NW_010338539.1:0-203 GCF_000700745.2 Antrostomus carolinensis
ACTCATCGAATTTAGTAAACATTGAATTTTGCTCATCGATTTTAGAAGCACGGAGCTGAATTTTTGCAAAAACGTGCAAACCTCCTGAGTGCGAGGAGCTGGCGACAAATATTTTGCTGAGGTGTGGAGGAAGAGGGGGAAAGCGTCGGGGCTTGTCCGCGGCCGTTCCCCTTGGCGCCGAGGCCTTGGCCCCGCCGTGCAGC
>NW_010338539.1:234-15675 GCF_000700745.2 Antrostomus carolinensis
AGGAGCAACGCAGAGAGCCGCCCACCATAGAATCACAGAATGGTTTGGGTTGGAAGGGACCTTAAAGCTCATCCAGTTCCAACCCCCCTGCCAGCAGCAGGGACACCTTCCACTAGACCAGGTTGCTCAAAGCCTCATCCAGCCTGGCCTGGAACACTTCCAGGGAGGAGCAGCCGCAACCTCCTTGGGCAACCTGTTCCAGTGTCTCACCACCCTCACAGTGAAGAACCATCATGGACCACAGGCCCTTGGGTTACCTCGGCTGGTAGTTCTTACCACAGGCCAAACATTTTCCTTGATTCTGTAGCGAGTATCAACCACTTAGAGAAAATTTACCAGAAATACAGACACACGCGTGAATCTCATGTGATGGAAGCCGAGCGTGAGCCGCTGCCCCACCACAGGTCTTCCCTCAGCGGGGAACAGACATGGCCCTAGAAACTGGGCTTGGGCATGAGTCAGTGCTCACATTTTACCAACCCTTCAATAATTTCCTGAGTGTTTGACCAGTGCCATCTTGTGGCCTGCATTTTCTTTCAACAAAGGGTGCGAATGAACTTGGCTACTCAAATTTTTAAATTCTATTTAAAGGAAGCCTCCTGTTGCCAGAATAAGTGGAAATCACAGAATGCGACACAACACACTTGAAGACATATAGGTCCTTTCTAGTAGTGGAATCTATTGCTTAATAAACCTCACGTAGCTGAAACTTAGTGCTGGCTTTGCCACCAGTAATGTTCTTTCTTGTTTCAAAGTAACTTATGTGTTTTCATTGTTTTATCTTGTTTCTGAGCAACAGCTTTCACTTAGCATCAAATACTTCGTTTCTGACTTGCAGCTCAACAAGCAAAGCCAAGATATTTCATGTGCTTAGTACATTATTTTTTCAAACGAAACTCTCCTTGTCTTACAAGTGTCTCGTTTCCCTGAGAAAAGCCTCGTTTCCTAAATATATCTACTTTTGTGGCATTTACAATGATTTTTTTTTCTGCTGTCACTGCTGAAAGAGGTGAAAAGCTTAAACTGCCAAGTTTCTGTACTCATGAAGTGTCTGCTCTGCAGATCCGTGTGTCAGAGAAAAAAAACGTTTAGAAGCTGAGAACTTTGTCTACTTTTGTTTCTGTTTATTTACAAGAGCAAGGAAAACTTTGTGCAATATGGTATTGTTGCACTACAACAAACGTAGCTGTTGTCGCTACAGCTCACTACTGTTTCTGAACAGCCTGAAGCTGCCTTCCCATCCCTGCTGAAACAATCCAAAAAAAGGTGCTACAGTGGCTTTTTAGGAATCAAACCAGAAGCTCTCAGCAATTTCTCCCCTGAAGATTTTTTTAAAACCATTTGCAAGGGGCAGCCGCCTCCATGTGTTGAAGAAGTTGTGTTTGATGGCTCTCCTCTAAGCAGAACTCAACAGGCAGTGAGCAGTCGTTACCCATGAGAGGCAGAAGCAGGTCCACCTCAGTGCCACCCTTGAATCACTTGGCAGCAAGCAGATTTTCTTCCCTGCAGAGCGTAAGTGCTCTTGTTAATATCTCCAGATTTGTTTGTTTTAAAAAAATCTAATGGTTCATTTGAAGTCTGTGTGCACCGAGTTGTTTATCCTCAACGCTAGCTGTGATACAGAGGGAGGTGATGACATTTGGGAGAAGATTACTTGTGCTCAATACAATTATGAAAGTGTGTTATTGAGGTTCATACTCTGCGCTGCCGTTCAGATGGTTTGGGAGTTAGGATTGTGACTTGCTATCCAGTGCTAGATGCTCAGAAATTAACACCAAGTCATCAGGAGGTTCTCTAATGAATGTTTAGATGATGAACTTTGAAGGATTCTTGCTTGCATCTGCTGAGGGTGGATGTTTTCACTGGTTGAGATCAGTCAGACGACATTTGTCATATCAGGTTGGGTACATGGAAAGTGCTTTGGCCAGAGGTGATAGTGCACTGTTGATCACCCTGGCAGTATGAAACAGCCTCACTGCGCTCTACTAATACGCACATGGGGTTGCCTTCCTTTTGCATGGTCACCTTCCCAGCATGCTATTTCTAAACACCCCAGAGTTTTCTGTCCCTGGGGGAAATTGCTCCTTTCTGTGGAGAGTCTAGAGAGGAGAAAAATCAGCACCATGCAGATGAAGTCCTTTAGGAGATCCCATAGAACTGAGGGGACAGCAGGAGGTGTGGTATTACCCTGCCTGTGCAAACAGCCCTCTTCCAAGGGTGTTTCAAGAACGGGCAGGTTTGGGGACCCTGGGGGGATGAGCGTTCCTCCCCCATTGCCACATTTTCACGTGCACATTATTAAATATGAGACCCCAGCTGCGGCTTATGCTGCCTGTGGTGTTGTGCGTCACGCAGGGGTCTTGAGCTGTGCTCTGCTCCTGGCTCTGCCTTGGTCTCTGACTTCAGTCACCTCTCAACACCATTACCCCTCCCCATGTCAACAAGAATGCTTTCCCCCTCTCTAAAGAACTTGCTGTCTCTGAAAGCAGCAGTGTTTTATCTTATATGGGTTTCATTAAGTTGTTTTCAGTTCACATTTAGTTTTCTTGCATTAATTTAAAATCAGTCACGACTGTTTGGGTGGTGTGCAATGCGCCAGTGCACAACAAACCCAAACGAGGAAGATTTAAATCACTTTGAGAGGTTTATACGCAAAGATGGACAAACTTAAGCAAGTTAGCATAGATTCACAAGTTTGTATGACTGTGTGCATAAAGTTAAAGTACACTTTGCAGTGTGTGTGAAATGACCAGCAGAAGAGCTGGAGTTTTTTTTCACTTTCTGAAAATGATAAGTTGTTCCCAGAGGTGACAACACATGCAGCTTTTTAGGAGCAGAGCAAGTAGAGTTAACGTTGAACTACGATATTGTAGCAGAAGATCTGGAGTTTTTTTTCACTTTCTGAAAACGGTAAGTATTTCCAAGTTGTTCCCAGAGGTGACAGCACATGCAGCTTTTTAGGAGCAGTGCAAGTAGAGTTAACGTTGAACTACGATATTGAGTCTAACAAAACAGTTCAAGTTGACCTTGCTTGTGAGACAACACAAAGTGTCTTAAGGAGAAATAATAATTATCAAAGAGTAAAGAATGGTTTGATTCAAAGGCTGTTTAACCTCCGACACGTCTGGTAAACATTAATAGAACCCTACCCTAGTTCTGTTTGTAGATCGCCTCAACAAGGGGTACTTTTAAAATGAGGTTGGATGTCATGTCTGAGGATATTTATCAGCAAAGGGAATGGAAGAAGCACACATCTCAGTCATTTTTACAGAAGTAATTTAATGGTAAAGCGAAGTCATGCAATCAAATCTTTGTAAATGCTGAAAATCATAGAATCATAGACTGGTTTGGGTTGGAAGGGACCTTAAAGCTCATCCAGTTCCAACCCCCCTGCCATCAGCAGGGACACCTTCCACTAGACCAGGTTGCTCAAAGCCTCATCCAACCTGGCCTTCAACACTTCCAAAATAAGGACTAAAGATGGTTTAAGCGTAGAATAGCTTTCTGTGCCGTCCTTTGCCCACTTCTCTATGTTCAGCTTAGCACATACAAGCAGGGAAGTTGTTTTATCCAAAAGAAGTTTGGGAAAAACAACCGTAGGCAATGTTAAACCTCTGACAGCAGAGCCTGCGACAGCAGCTTTGGGGCTTGGTCCTCTGCTCGGTGACTTTGACCTGCTTGATGGGTCAGATCAGGTTTGTCTTCAAGCAAGAGTTCTGTGTTGCATGGCCTTGGCACGGAAACCTGGGGGATGGCTTTTACCTCCTGCATTTATACTTTTCAGTTTGCAGAGGCGTGATCCTAACTTGGACCTAATAATATCTTAAAATTAAGCTTTATTAGTTAATGTCTTAATTTGTGTGTATTCAGCTCTAGCTGCAGTCACTGGGGGGAGGAGTCTTACAACCCCTCAAATCTGTACAAAAAGAACCGTTGTCAATGTTTGAATCCATGTATAGTTCCCAGTTAGATCAGACCTAAACATGATAATGGTTTAGGAGCAGAAGAGATTTTCTTCTACATCTCTTTGTCCAGCTGAATATTATATTTCAAAGATTTCAACAGGGAAAGCTGCTCCTTTATGGCTGGTGAAACCTTTGTTTTCTACATCTTATCTGTGCTGTGAGAAGGTCTGTTGGATGTGCTCTTGCTGTTGATCATATTTTTTCCAACGGTAGATGGCAATAGCCATTCATTTGTGAAACATAAGAGTAGAACTGGGCGCATAACAGAATTCAGTGTGCAAGTAGGATCATTCCTGGGCAGGAATCGCAGTTAAACTATCTGTAAGAACTTATTCTTGTTTTCAAGTACAGAAAAGCTGCCATTAAATAGAAACCTTTGCAATTTAAATATTATTTTTTAATAGAATCCAGCTCAAAGCAAAAATTTTGAAAGATGCTGTTTAAGCTTCACAGAAAGGTACCATAATGAATTGTCATCCTGGGTAAAAAAAGTGTATAAAAATGCATTTTTCAATGTACACATTAGATAAACTCAAGTCATTAAGAGTTGCTCGTTAACACTAGATTTTTATTCCTTTTCAAGTTTTCTCACAAGGGCAGGAATTTTCAGTTTATATTTGGTTGAGAAATAATTAAAACCTATCATAACACAAATGAAATAAGTTTATTTCCTGTCTATAAACTTGAAGATTCACCTTGACAAATTATTTGACACCTTGACCTCATTGAAAACTGTCAGAGATCAGCCTTTGCAGATTTTCAATTTTACTTTTATCGTTACAATTTGAAACTAGATGTGCAAACGTTCGCCTTTCTAGTGCGCAGCACTATGTTGTAGGATAAATTGCTTTCCACATTTCGCATTGATTTAAATAAATATACTGTTTGCTTTTTTTTTGTGGAATAGATACTTTATTTCCCAAAAGCCAATGTGGGAGGTGTGTGAGTGAGGAATCTATAACGACGTCAGAACTGAGTCACAAGACTTTTGGGAATTTTACAGCTGCAACCCAAAGTTCTCATACATGATCACAACGTTCTGGTTGGCAACGATAACGAGTTTAAAGGCTAGCATTGCTCTGTTTTTATGGAAAAGATAATCAGACTTCTGTATATTAATGATGGAATATTGGCAGCTGTGATAATTTCATCGAAAACATTTTTAGTGCTGCAATTAGTATTTTAATAAGGTTGTTTCTTCTGACTGTATTGGGATTATCTGAATTGTACAGTTGGATGCTTCACTGTGCTCCGTGGGGGACAAAATAAGGCAGAAAGGATAGAAACTGACTGAAATTAAGTGATGAAGGAGGTTTGGTCCCAAGACTGCTACTGACTCCAGATGTGCCCTTCTGAGCTTTTTAGATTCTCCGTCTATAAAATGGTGATAATGATGCCGAGCTCCTTTTGCAGCCAGGGATGAGGAGTGCTAAGCAGCACTATCCGCTTCTCCTTTTGCCCCAGGCTACAGACCCATAGAGCTGTATTATTTCCTGAGAGGCCAGGCTCTTCACGCATAAAACTGTCTTCTAGGTCGCAAACTTTCAGGATCAGGAACATTTCCCAAGTCTGCATGCCTTCTCTCTCCGGTTCAGCCTCTGAGCCTCCTAAAGAGCAGAATTCCATCACTTCTTTCATCACTCTAATATTCCTTTAAACAACTGTATCATGGGATCTATTGTACTTAGCTGTAGTATGTCTACCGTACAGTCCATGTTTTTCATCACAGGAAGCAGCTTGAACTGCTTATAACACATGGAGTATACATTTGTCTTGTTTTAGAACAGCTTTATATCGTTCAGCTGGCTTTACAGCCTCTTCTGTGTCTAAAGATAAGTGTGTTTAAGTATAATCCTGAAGTTTTTATCTTCTGCATCATCAGCCTGTGCTTTAGTTGCCATTTCACATTATGCTCCTCTACGCAGCTTTGAACAACCTTAGCTTGACAATCAAGGGAGTGAACTGGCAAAACGGCTAATTTCTCTCCCTTTCTTTTCACTCTTATCTCATATTCTCTAAGGTACACCTCTTTATCTACATGTTACCAAGAAGGTGTTCAATTAATAACTCGGACAAGTCAGAGCTGATAGGATCTTTTCATGTATTAATTTAACTCCTCCTTTCAAACAGAGTGCCAGAAAAATCACTGTTTTCATGTTTTCTCTATTTATTCTGGCTGGATTTTTTTTTATTGAAGTTGCATGCTGTAGTCCTTTGATTCTGCTCCCAAGAAATTATCGGGTATTACAGTAGTTGCCTTACAGGTACTGGAGGTTCTCACTGATGTGTTGAATAGCAGTTTTCTTCTGTATTCATGTTGATTTTGGGTTATTTTTATTTATAGTAAAAAAATTAACCTGCAGACTTGGCTGTGCAGGATATAAAAAAAGAGTAGGTGTTTTGTTACTCAGTTTCTTGTGTGTTTGGGGTTTTTTATGATGACAGGAGTGATACAACACAGCTGATGAGTACAACAAAATTAATTGTCAGTGGAGACAAGCACAAGGCTTGTTCAAAGGCAGAGGGTTATTGGTCTGTATGTGCTGGTCATTTAGCAGTTACAGAGAGCAATGTTTAAAAGCTCTCTCTTCTTTCACTAGACATGAATGACAATATGTTTAGTTTCCATCTGTCTTGGTCTTGCAGCAGGTTCAAACTTGCAATAAGAGCTGAGCTGAATTGATATTATAAAAAAAAAAAAAATCCTCCTGACTACAATTTAAATGCATCTGCTTTCGAGAAGAAGCTACATCATTGTCAATGGGAGCTGGGAGACAGAAAAAACACAGGCACTCATGGCTAGAACTGAAGATGAGGACACATATCTCCACAGAACAGCAGGTCATTTAGTGAACATGAAATTAATTAATTTCACTGAGAAAATAGGTAACCAACAAGCTAAAACATGAAGTTCTATACTGGAAAAAACCCTTTAAAACCCATCTCAGGGAGCCTTTTGTTGTTGTTTGTTTTATTGGAGGTAAAAATAATGATTCTTTATTGGTGTTTTAAATACCAAAATATTACTGATGAAATATTTACATATTTCTGTTTCTATGGCTTATAAATCAATGTTCTCATTGCTTTCAGAGGGAGCCACAACCATGAATGTGAAACCATCGAAATGGATGGCAAATCCTGGTAAATGACAAGTGGAGTCTTGCTCCCGATTTTCCTTGTGAAAGCACATGAACCTTTCAGTGAAAAATTGTCTAAAATAAACTTATAGAACGTAAAGGTAATGTTACCTAGTACAGAAATTATCATGCAGTACAGAAAAAAATTACCCATTAATCAGCTTTTCAAAATAATCCAATCTGATTTTTCATTCTCCAATCAGAAGACTTTCCATACTGATTTTTCCCTTGGGAATGCCATTTTTAATGAAGCAAACTTATATCACCAGGACAAAAAGTTGTTTTACATCCCGTGAGGATCATAAACAGATGTGGACTAATAGTCAAATCACTGATTCTGTGATTAATATTGACCATTGTTTTACTTGTCAATCTATTTCATGGAAATCTGGTGAGTATGAAATCCAAGTTTAGTAAGCTCGAGGATACTGCAACTCTGGAATATTTCCAGCACTTTGCTTCTATTTTCAAGTTTATCTTGGTGGTACCACTGAAGCAGATGACACGTGGGGCCACAGGTGACTTGCTGGCTTACAGGGCTTGGCTGTGGCACGGGAACGTGAAACTTCTGCAAAATACAGTTTAGTCTTGTAATGTAAGCCAGTTCAAATCACAGTTTGAGTGTGTTCCTCAAGTGTAAGCTCTGGCCAAGTGTTTCAGATAGTGCAGAAATACAGTTTAAAGAAAAATTCTTGCAAGAAGGAACAGTATTTAAAAAGGTGAAAGTCTGCCTTCTTCAAACCAAGTCCTGCAACTTTTTTTTTCCTCTTTTTTTAAGTAGTAGTGAGGGCTTTAAGTGTTTTCCATCTTAATACTTGTGCAAGGTAAAATGTGCCTTTTAAACGAGCCCTTCCTAACAAATAAGAGCTACGTAAGTTCATTGGTTGGAGTCTTGGGAACCAAATTTGAAATCCAAAAGAGGTTATTGAGTTCTCATTGGTAGAAAGACAGATCTCGGGCTGTCTACAGATTCCTAAGGACCAGGTACTGCTTGACAAGGAAGAATACGTATCGACAGCGTTCCTTAAAGGTGTGCTTCAAGGACAGAGTTAAAACATTTCCATCAATCACCTGAAGGATGTTCTTGTCCACCAAGTACAACACTGGACGGCTTTCCAGTGACCTTAACACACCAGCCAACATAGGAGCTCCTACAGTAATTACAGATTACATTAAGTATCAAGTAAAAGCCAACAGCCAACTACTAGGCAAACCTTTTATGTGTTATTAAAATCATACCCTTCCCAAAAGATTCAAGCTAATAAAATTGAATTCCATAATGCAATCAGTAAAAAGTGGATTTTTGTTCAAAAAAACTCTCCTTTGTTGATAATGTCCCAAGAAATCCTACGTTTTATATAACGCCTAATATACATCAGCATGGAAATAATCCCTCAGGTATAATAACAGTTTCAGTTGCACATTCTCTGAGACCGCTTTGAATTTTTTATAATTATATTTTTATTAAGAAATAATTGTTATATATCAAGTGTGCGTTGCACTTAGATTAAAGATTAAAGACTGTGGTTACCTAATATTTCAGCAATTAAAATATAGAAAATTGTAGAGATTATGAAATTGGAAGGATTGTTCTTACATATCAAGAAGCTCGTTCTCTTTCCTGAGCAACTGGCTAGTTTGTTACAGGCTCTGAAAAATAAAAAATATTAGAGGTTTGACATGAAAAAAGGGGGAGGGAACAAACACTTTGTGTGTAAAGAGACCAATGTCCACTGCTAACACTTCTAATAAATCACTTGATACATCCTATATTTGGTCACCTTACAGGAGCCCTGGTGGGGCTGAGATTCAGACCAAAAGTTTTGGAAAACTTGGCATTTTAAGGGATTGTCAGAATAAGAATTTTTTTCCATCTTAGCCAAGACAGTGTGTTTTGTTATATAGTCAAACCAGGGCTACTTGTGTTTGGGAACTGACACCCTTCAGCAGATGCTTTTGTGAGGTTGTTGGTCAGTCTTTGATTTCATAGAATCATAGAATCATGGAATGGTTTGGGTTGGAAGGGACCTTAAAGCTCATCCAGTCCCACCCCCCTCTGCCATCAGCAGGGACACCTTCCACTAGACCAGGTTGCTCAAAGCCTCATCCAACCTGGCCTTCAACACTTCCAGGGAGGGGGCATCCACAACTTCCTTGGGCAACCTTCTGGGGTGTCTGACACGACTTACAATTTTAAAACAAGGTGTATCCCTTTTCTCATATATCACATACCAAATTTAGGAAAAAGTTAATATTGAGCAATATTCTGCAACTAGATTAGTGTTCTGTTTCTGTGAGCCTGAAGGGGCCAAGACCTGGCTGTAAAGCTGTCAGCAAATGAGTTGAGTCTGCACCGAACATCTAGAACATGGCTTAAAGCAGAATGTGGTGCAGATTCTTTGAGTAGTTGATAAAATTATTAAAAATGAATAAACCCAGGATAAATCAGCTTCACGATTATGTATTTTCCAGAGAGAACACCGTAGCTGCACCAGTCTAGCTCTTCAATTGTTAGCTGGGATAGCGGTACAACAGCCTACCCCAGCCGTGCCTAAATGAGGACCTACACGCTTCCTTTTCCTTCAGTTCTCCCAAAGGGATAAGAAAAGTTGCAACTTTGCGTGTTAGATCACAGCTGTTACCTACAGCAAGAAGTGCTGTCTGGTCTGTTCCTCTCCAAGGGCATGGAAATACTGCTTCCAGTAGGAGTGAACTGAGAGTTTGTCATTCTAAAGTCAAGCAGTTTGTTAGCTGCTCCAGATCTGGATATAGTCTTAGCTATGACTTTTGAATCAAAGTTGCCCTAATAAATTCTATTTTTACTTTCTAAAAGTCAGATTGCTTATTTCAAAACCAAAGCATAGGTTCCCATTCTTTTAAAACAACAAAACCAAAATCTTTCCCCCTTGGCCTGAGTCTTTATTGTTTGCTGTCTCAGAAAACTGGCCTAAAGCAGCAAATAGATCAAGGAGGAGGAGTACAGCAGGCCAAAGTCAGAGCTCGTGCAGGTCCAGTGCGATAGTTGGAGGTGTGCCTACTGAAACTGGGGCTGAATTTGGTCCTCTGTCTTTGCTGTGTGACTAGAGATTCTGTTTCAGTACTTCAGAGGCGCTCAAGAAAACTTTGTAATTGATGTTTTCTGCTCATTTTCTTTCTTTGCTGGTTCTGTATTTTGGTTGAGTCGTGTTTCCCCAGCTTTCAGATGTATGCTCAAACGCTGGAAAAACTCACTCTCATGCATAATGAAAGAGGAAAAGTTACAGAGGAGGAATTTATTGGCCAGAAAAAACTATATCTTGCTCTACAAGCTCCCACAGCAAGTGAGGGGTAGAGCCAAGAATAGAACAGCACTTCTCTGACACCCAGTCCAGTGTCTTAACCCCTGCCTCCCGTGAGAAATTTTGTTGCAGTTTTCTGTGCAGTGCAAAGATAAGATCATACTTTATTTTGGTTCATAAATTGATCTCTAGGGTGAATGAATAAAGTTGGGAAATAGCCAGAGAATAACACAATGTAAATAGTGAAACATAAGGAGGTTATATATATATATATATAACACTACAGCTCCTCAGACTGCCGCGTGTCTAGATAGAATTAATTCAAAACTATATGAAGTATTTGAGTTCTTTCAAGTTTGTTTTGAGCACACAAGGTCTTCTTCAGTGAGAAAGCTGGATTTCTTTTGCTCAGCTGGACTTTCTTTGAGAGCAGCCAATGGAGGTGTTCTTTTGCCTGCAACGTGAAATGCTTTTCCTCTCTGGTAGTACTTGCTGTGCTGGGGATAACAGCAGCTGTTGTGTGGCTGGTCTGGGGATGGCAAAGGAATTTGGAAAAAGATGGAATTAGCCTGGGTTGACTAATGCATTCCAACTGCAGAGCAGTGCTATTATTATGAATTGAGTAGAATAAGGAGTAGCATGTGTAAACTCAGCATGGGGACGTTAATATGAAATGCTTAACTGCATCCAGTGATAAAAGCAAGAGTGGTCTCTGGAAGTGCTGACTCAGCACCCCTGACTTCTCCAACAGCCACTCCTCCAAGCTTGGTATATGCTGTCCAAAATAACCAGCGGCACTGGTTTAAAACATGCTCAGCTGATAAGGACACTGACGTTGTCCTTTGCTCTGATGTCTACCAAACCTTCCATCAGAATCATGGCTGCAGTTGTGCTATGTTAGCCAGCTCCTTTCTCCTTCAGAAAGACTTTTGAGTTTTGACAAATTGTTGCGTTACCATGTTGCATTCCATTTCAGGCAACGTAAGAGCTTCTCTTTTCTGGCCTTTCCCCAACATGTGAACAAGAGGCAAGTGCTAAATGCCACAGGTGAAACCTGGTTCCCTCCTCTCTTTTAAAAGCATAAAGGTTTGAAGAGTAAATATTTGTGAAAGATTTATTTCCAAAATCTCTTCACACAGAATGTACGGGTGTGTATGTGTGTGTGCAGAGAATAAAGACTGCTGTAAAAGGACAGAAAAGAGATCCCGGTAGTTTTCTGTCTGTGTTCTTTAGCCATGCTCATTGCTTTTATACAAGCATTTATTATACAAGCTGCCCAAATGCATTTGAAAATGACTCTCTGTTATTTTAGGTACCTAGCAGTGTGGATGCACAAACAAGCTGCCAGGGATAAGCTGAGGCATGACCTTCCAGCACCACTGGGACAGAGTGATCCTTCTCCACTGATGGCAACATGACACATTTGCTTGCTCACTGGCTAGAAACCATCGGGAATTTTTTGGCAGTGCTTTACACTTGGGAACTCTTTATTTCTCACCACTGAAACATTTTGTGGGAACATGCCAGTTTCAGTGAAACTTCTGTAATAAAAAGTTTGTTTTCAGGCTAGAATCTAGAGGGAGCGTGTTCTAACCCTGATCTGCCTGTCTCAGAAGAAGGACTTAACCCCCGAAGTCTTCACATTCCAGGAGAGCCCTAATTCTGGGTTATGATGTTGTTACAGTACTCTTTTCCCGTGCTTTTGTAAAAAAAAAAAAAACCCCAAATAACAAAAAAATCACACTTCTAAGTTCATCTTGTTGCAATTGGGAGTGCTTCTGAAATTTTGAAATGATTTCTGGGATGGGAGAAATTATTTTTCTTGTCTTTCAACTTTGTACCTCAGCACTCCATCATGAACTTTGTTTGCATCTGAGATTTTGCTCTTGATGAATGAGCTCTCGGCCATAAAGACTGCTGTGAACTAGGCTTAAGGACTTTCCTGAAAAATGAAAACCAAAAGGCTAAATCACAGTTACCTGAGGAAATGTGAGGAAGGAGAAAAATGAGATCTTTGCTCTCCTGCCTCTTCTGTAGGGTTTTGTCATTCATTCTTTGGCCAGATTCTCCTCCTGCAGATGCCGGCTGCTCCTGCTCAACAGGAGATGCAGGCAGAACATTGCTGTACTCTCAGGGAGGGTCTCTGGGGGTTCTGAGCTGGTGCTGGGCTGTGGCAGGCAATGCTCCCAGGGCTCTGCTCCACCTGATCCCTCCATGAGCACTGTCCCCGCTGCTCTGTCTAAGGCCAGCCACAAATTGATGTGGCTCCTCACCTTCATGGGCTTTTTTGGTTACTTCAGTTAGAAATGCCAATGACATTGTAAAATAAACAAATGGAAATGTCATCTGTTGTTCTTGCTGGAACCTGACGTCTGTTGTTGTTTACTGATTGCTGTAGTTGTGGCTATAACTTTTTGTCTTTTTCTCTATGTCAATTGAAAAGAAAGGGCTGAATTTTGACCTCAGATAAGTGTGAGATGATTCCTGTTTATACTCTGCCTTCTTCCAGGCAGCAGATACCAAGAGGCTGCTCCTCCAGACTTCAGAGCTGTCAAAGAACTCATGGTGATATCTTTCTGTAGGGTTGTGTCAAACAGACAAATTTAAATCTTACAAATCACTACACGGTTTATACCTCCCCCTCTGGGAAGATGCTGGGGAAAAAAATGGTTGAAGAGCTGTTTGGTGTGCTGTTGGAGTGTGCTCATGTTCTGGTGACGAGTGCAGAATGAAAGAAACAACAGAGAAAAGCAAATGGGAATATTTTAGAAATTTTCCCAAGGACATTTTGAAAAAGACTACTTGGTACTCAAAGTATATGACATTGTGCTTGATGACTCTCATCTAAAACAGTGGGGCTTTAATATACGTTGGGTTTCAGTGTGACCAAAATCTTTTGGGATTCTATACCTAGCAGAAACATCTGACCAATGGTATCTGTACTTGTCCTAAGCAGAAGTAGCAGCATATAACATACAAGGGAGTAATTCCTACCTGATGTGGAAGGAACTGAGCACACTCGACTTCTGTCAGCTCTAAGTGCTGTCTGTATGTGCCCCGTGTTGATATAAGGTGTTGGTCGATACGTGCTTTCATATAAGCCTGAACAAATTGAAATAGCAGTGCTCTAATGAGATCTTGCTTCTTAATGTCTCTTAGAAATAGCTATCAACTATGAATATTGTTGTATAAAGTTTGTCAGTGCATTCATGCTTTGATACTAATGAGTCCTATGCAAAAAGTAATTTGAAAACACTTTTCAAAGAGAACAAACGTGGCTTATCTCAGCCAGTGTGGAAGCCTTAAACAAAATTCCCAGTGAAGGGGTGCCACAGAATGGAATATTTGCTGGGCACTGGAGTGCAAAGGAAGACAAAAAAAAATCATAGTTTTTCCGAAATATTTTTATGAGTACCTCAAATTTGCTTCTGACAAACTGTTTTATTTCCCTTTTAATTTTAACAGATTGAAAGCATTTTTCATTTCTAGGTGGTTTTTACTCAGTCTTTGAACTTTGAACCTGATCATTTTAATTCAGCAGGGATTGGAGGACAGGGTTCTTTGTTTTGGTACAATAAATATGCTATAACTAGCCACCATTTTATGTTCCCTGCTCTCATAACTTTTGTTCTTTATGTCATGCTATTTGCATATTAGCTACAGCAGGCATCAAATAAGATGTTTAATTAAAAATGTTATTGGAGGTACAATTTAAGATGAAAGATCACATGCTATCAGGGATCTGGTACTTTGATACCACAATAATAGGTACCTTAGAAATAGTCAGATGGGTTAGATTAGATAGTAATTTATTTTAGCTTGTTTCCTTTTTCTTAGTAGTCATTCCAGATACCATAACCTGCTAGAAGTTTTAAGAAGAAACAATAATTTTGAAAGTGAAAAGTGAAAGGTTTCCAGTTTAAACAAAACTGAACAGAAAAAAAATACGGAAGTAGGAAAATGAGACCTTTAGAATAAATATGACCAAAAGCATAATAAACATTGACTGGGAGCATAATCCTGAATGCTAACATAAATCCCTTTGTTGTAACAAACATTTAGTCTAATTTAATCTTCAAATGTGTTACTGCCAGAAAGAATAGAATTTACAGGCTGTAATGTGTTGGTTACTCTTAAAATTCTGCTTTAGTTATTGATGCTGATAATGTCTCCCAATGAAAAGACCATTTTAATTATCATCGTCATCCATCTCAGTGAAGTCTATGCATGTGTATTATTTACAGATCATTCTCAGTTGTATACTGAGACGGGAACAAGAGATAAAATTATGCTACGTTGCCATCAGGGCAGAACACCAGCGTGTGAATTTGGGCTCTTGTGAGTTAAGAGCTTGTGATACACGACTCAGAGGAAAGCCCAAGCAGTGCTCGTTCGTTACATGGCAGTGCATCTGCACAGCTAATGCTCAGATCTCACAAGACATTAATCACCTCTGAAAAGATGCAAGAACCTTCCACTTCTAACGTAGCCCACGGCACTTAATGGAACTGGGCAATGTGTTTTTACCTGTTTACTTTGGGTTTACTTCTGAATTACTTTGATTTTAGATTAAGTAATCTAAAAGTCTGTTTGGTGAAGAACAGTATTTTTTTTATTTATTATTTTTTCACACTTAGAAATTATTCTAACAGCTCTTCCGGCTAATAAATCATAACTCAGTTGGTTTCTAATGCATTTGAACTATCAGCCAGTGTGTGCAGAATGTTATCAGTGTTCATGTGTTACAGATAGAGGAGGTGGAAAACTGGTTTTAAAATGATGTTGAGCTACTGCAAAGATTTTCCATTTGCTTCTCAGCCATTGCCTTTGTGCAATCTGGGGGTGACTGTAAGTGGTAGGGGGTATGGTCTGCCAGGAGGGACGCTCTGCAAAGCTTCCTGTGACACCCATGGAACCCGAAAAGCTCTTTACTGAGCACAGCCCTCTGATTCTCCCAGATGGACAATGGAGCAGAGCTTTGGCTCCTGCTTACCATCCCCGAAAAGACTTTAAATGACTTCCAATTTTTTTCTTACCTCGAATTGGCTTTGGAAATGCAGC
>NW_010338539.1:15697-18273 GCF_000700745.2 Antrostomus carolinensis
AATTGTGCATACAGTTCTCAGGACTTCATTACTCTTTCTTATCTGAAAAACTGCAACTAAGAAAGCGAAGGCTGGCAGAGCAGAGGTCTGTTGTCACATTGCAAATATAGGAGAGATATTTGTGAGTGCTAACAGAAAGCCTAAGATCCAAAATCTGGTGCTCAGACTCAGTCTTGTGAATGAACGTTATTTTTAGAAATGAACTCAATTGAAAAATCTGTATTTTCAATGTAAATGGACATCTTGTTTAAATTCAGAAGCAAAAAAAAAAATCTGGGGTTAAGTGTAAGACCCACAGTTCAATTTGCATGTTGAGTAATTCAGACTGTAAGAGAAGCTTTGTCATGTTAAGGTTAGGTCTTTCCTCTGGCTGTTCAAGTGGGCTCTAAAGACTTTTTAACATGTTGCAGGATATTAAGGGGGGAAGGTTTGACCTACATCCATTTTTTTCAGACCCACTTCTGCAGGTTTCATCACACTTCCCGTGTCTTGCAAGTGGGACATTGCTGAGGGCAGGATAGGTGCCCAATTGCCTACATACAATTTCATCAGGAAAGGTGTATGATTTATTGCCCTGTAAAGGGTTTTGACGTGAAGCCTGTGAAAAGCACTATATAAATGCCAATACAATATAAAACGTCACACAAATACTTTACTCATTAATTCCGACCCTGTGCTTTGGTACTGGAGAGAAATGGGAGTGAAATATGAATGTACTCCTTCAGCTTTACAGGGAAAAATGGGTTTGGGGATTTTATAAAGGCTGATGTGTGAACCTGCCTCTGTGGTTCCTTTAAAGGCAGGAAGAAGCTCACTCCTTGCCTGGTAGTAACACCGTGAATGAAAGCAGATAACGCACCCACAAAGGGAAACTCCACATTCGTGATGACAGTCCTTGGTCATGATCCTGCTCTCATGACACCAACAGATTATTTCATTTTTCACTTCAAAATTTCATTTGTTTCAGTGCTACTAGTTGGAAGCCTCTCTGCCACCGCCCCCTTACCTTTCCCCCCTATATTTTGTCATATCATCTTCTTTGAACAGCTTCATAACAAAGTGTTCCTGTCCTTCACGGCATTCCCTGGACTGTTTCAGAACGTGGCTTCAGCAAAAGAAAATGTGCCTCCAGGAGTGTTTTACTGACCCGTGAGAGCTGAGCAGCGCTCGCTGCACCATCATCGTGTCGCTCAAAGGGGACAAGAGCTCCTCAAAGCCCAGATCTCGCCAGTCCCCAGCTCCTTCCTTCTGAGAAGCCATTGGAGGAGGCCAGGGTGGAAGGGGAAGGTCATGGGAGATACCAGAAAACCCTCTTTCACCTTCTGCAGGGATTTTCTAGCCTTGCCCAGTTCACTTTGCATAGCAGAAACCAGCCCGGCCCAGTCAGTATAGAACACAAAACTCTTGTATCTATAATCAGCTGAAGATTCCTCTCACCTGCTGACCCACCTGCATGGTGGGGCTTCAGGTTTTTTTTAAACCTTCCTACTCCAGCTTTCACTAGAGCTGAGTACTGCGTAAAATGTCCTCCCTTCCTTTATTTCAGGTTGCTTTCCAAATCCCTTCCCCCCTTCTGGGTTTCTCCGTGATTTTGATTATTTCTATTTTCATTTTTAATAGGATGTTCACTTTCTGCTGAGCTCTGCTGACGTTTTTCCTTTTCTGATTTGTAGTACTATTAATTCCCCTCTGCTCAATGTTTTGTCTAGATTCAGAACATGTTTGGTTTTCCCTAGTGGCCTGTAATTACTTTCCCTCTTCTTGTCTTTAATTTTTCCAGTTACATCTCCACTGTTCCTTTGAGTGCAAGACATACTGGGGGTAACCTCTTGAGGGTTTGACTTTTTTTTGGCCAGAAAATGCTTTAGGTCCTGGAAAAGAGCTTGTCTTGAGGATACTGATTGCACCTCTCTTTGGTAAATGGGTAGATGAGTTATCTGGTTGCAGTTAGCTAACGTGAGTCCTGTTGCATGTTTGGGGTTGGTCCTGCAATGCCACCTTCTCACAGGACTGGGGGTAGAGGCAGGCCAACCCTGCTGTGCCACCTTGAAACAGAGACCTCCAGCCCTTGGCTTTGGAGAATCTTCTCTCCATTACAGGTGAGGGATGGAGGAATGCTGAGATTAAGGGTTCAATGCAAAGTAACCTGGGAAACCTGTGACAAAGTATAAAACCAGATTCATTTCTCTGGTGTCCACATTTACCACAGTGACCTCCAGCCTGGGCTTTCAGTCAGCCTCTAGCCTGTTGGCTTTTAGCTTTTTCTTTCAGTTTCAGTGTTGTGGAAATCCAAGTCCTTCCTGCAGGCAGGAACCAGACGTACCTCACAGCTGGCATCTTGGACCGTTCTCACGGGGAGATGTCTCCAGAGGGGTATTTTGTACGGCTTCCTGGTGTTCCCTGCTTGTCTCTCAGCCTGTGACCGTGTTCGCTTTTCCCACCCCCGGTGTTTTCCGTGGCCCTTTGGCTGGGGCCAGGGGAGCTCCAGGTCTGGCGGGGGCCCTGAGCCAGCCCTTGGCTTCCTGGCGAGTGGCAGCGCCGGCCCCGAAACCCGCCTCCCGCTAACCCCCGCTCCG
>NW_010338539.1:18312-18559 GCF_000700745.2 Antrostomus carolinensis
CCCGGCACCGCCGGGCGGCGAGTGCCCGCACCCTGCAGTGCCGCACCGTGGCCGCCAGGGGGAGCCGCAGACCGCGGGGTGCCGCGTAGAGGCGCGCAGGGACGCGCAGGAGCCAGGGACAGGGGCAGCCCCGGGGACAGCCCCAGCCCCAGGGCTGCGCAGCTCCGCAGGGCACCGCGGCTGTTCCTGCGAGCAGCGAACAGCGCAGCGCCGGACTCCGCGGGCGCGCAGTCGTTACCCGCGGGTC
>NW_010338539.1:18598-18983 GCF_000700745.2 Antrostomus carolinensis
GGTGTGGGGGGGTTTTGCTGTCAGCCCCCGCCCTCACCTCTAAAGTGGTTTAAAGACACCAGCAGCGGGCACAAACAGGGGGGCTTTGTGCAGGCGTGTGCGTGAAACACGGGGCAAAAGAGGGGGAAAAAAGAAAAGAAAAGGGAAAAAAAAAATAAAGGTGGTTATAGTGGGTTTGTTCAGGAATCCGGTAAGTTATAGGAAGCAAAATTAAATGTCTGGTGCTTACATGACGGCATGTTTTACAAGGGAGAAGGAAACTGTGCAGAAAATGCATGGGCTTTTATTGTTGGTTTTCATTGCCTGTATTGTGGTGGATGCTTTATGCTACGGAGAGCAAGTTTAATTGAACCAGATAGCTGATTTCATATAAGAGGGGGGCATG
>NW_010338539.1:19055-19440 GCF_000700745.2 Antrostomus carolinensis
CTGGGCTCCTCAGCCTCCGAGTTTCGAGCCAGCAAATAAAAACACATTACATAAAAACAAACACCGAGCCCGCTTATCAAAGCTTCCATCTCTCTCTATTATTTTTCCCTTGTATTTGGTGCTTTATTTTTTTTTTAATCTCATCTGTCGTTCCCAGCCTTTCCCAGGACTGCAAAGCAAAGTGGACAGCTTCCATGTGACCACCTAGTGCAGGAGGCATTTTCTACTGGGAAACTTTGGAGTGGTTTTTCTCCCATCTTTTCCTTCTGAGAGCTCAGAACAGAAAATGTGCAATCTTCCCAGTGATTAAAGTCTCCGCGTTTGTCTTCAGACTTTATCGGGTTTATCCAAACTTTTGTGTGTCTGTGTGTGTGTGTATTCTCAC